>NW_017308281.1:30798-43459 GCF_000935625.1 Nanorana parkeri | reverse complement strand
GCGAGCGCACCACGCCGGGTAATAACAAATATACACAAAGTATAAATATAGACACAATGCGACGCTTTGATCTCGCAATGCTGGGAGCCCACGGAGAAAACACATTGAATATTAATTCCGTGCGTCTAAAACAGAAGAAATACGTCGGGGGATGGAAGGCAGACGCGGTATGAAGAAAAGGAGACGAAAGGCGGCTAAATACCGTAAACGCCATCGCGGCCAACAGCGTCATGTGCGCAAAGTGCGTCCGTTCTCTGTTGTGATGACGTGCGGGGTGAGACGCCGGAAAGAGAGACACGCGGTGATACAATGTAGCAAAGTGCGCACGTTTGTATCCAGGAAAACGAGCGCCGAATTGGCGGAGCAGACGTGACATCACGGCAGCCCGGAGACCCTGCGATTGGTCAGACGGAGGTCTCCCTTCCCGCCGCACACGAGGCAGCCATAACGAAGGAATAAGTGCTCCATGTGTGATGTAGAAGTGGTGATGTGGGCGCGGCGTGCGGTCAGCGGGCGCTGCGTCCTTCCTTCCCGCGGAGGAAAAGCCGTGAAAAGCTTTTTCTTGTTTTACAGAAATTCTACAATGGGTGAAACGGAGCGCGGGACGGCGGCGAGCGGCGATTAAAAGACAATCGGTAAAGATGTTAATAATCAGGAAATCAAATCGTCTCACAAATACTTTTATTAAAGGGGGAACCCCCCCCCCCCCCCCAGTATGGTCCTTAAAGGGGAACTCCAATCAACTATAACACTGCCCTGGATGAGATCGGAGTGGCACAGACTCTGATGACACAGAATCTGCCGGTGGGCGGAGACTTAGACATCAGACAGCTGGGAGAGTTGTCAGGGGGCGGAGCTGTGACACATATCTGCCGGCTCAGACCAGCCACGCTTTCCGGGGAAAGTTGGAGGAAAATGAGAGACGAGACGATTGGCTGTGCAGAGAAAATCGAAGATTTGAAGACTTCATCTTCCACTATCACAGCTGCTTGAAAGTCCAATGCCCCATTTTCCGGAGTGGGGTTCCCCTTTAAGTGCGCTTGGCGAGCTTTGTATGAACAGGGATTCGTCCGCCTGAGCGCAGCGCGATTGTCCGCCATTAATGGGAGGCGCGGACGGCTCTTTATTGATGAGGAATTCAGGTAAAAGGCGGAGATCGTCCTCTGCGCAGGAAATGAGAGAAGTAACGTTTTGATAGCAGAGCGCGGCGCAGCGTGCGGCGGATTAATAGACGCGCCGCGTGCCGGAGATATCGCCTAATTCTCCTTCCCGCACCTGATAATTATACGGAAAGGTGCGCGGCTGATCACCGCCATTATCCTTTCCACAAACCCGTCCAGATGTCGGCGGACCGACAATCCGGAATCCCTCCAATAATCTGTTCCCAAAAACATATGTCCAGAATAAACTCCACTGCACACCAGCTGAAAGGACAGATCAGGCTGACAGTGGGAGGGGCTGCACCTGGGGAGATTTGTAAGCTTCAAGGAGAATCACGGAGGAAAAAATGCAGCTTCAGAAAACGAATAGAATGGAGTTTTATGATTTGTGGTGAAGGATGATGTCAGATTCACCACGCCGGTGACGCCGCGATACAGAACACTGAAGGCATCCACAAATATGACTGAGGGGCCACTTCAGCATTCTCCAACTCCAGCCATTTCTTTTATAGTTGGAGTGAGGATGGGTTTGTAATGCCTCCGGGTCCCCGTTGGGGAGATTTGTTCTCAATACCTGACTGACTGGACAGGAAGTGAAGGGAAATCTCTCCATCGGGGACACAGCCAAGATCACGTTTTAGTGTAAATAATGTTATAGCTGCCGGTGTGTCTACCTGTCCCGGTGACACCCACAACCTTCATTTCCTGTACAGGTGTCACACAGACAAAAAGGGGGAAATCTTCCCCATAGGGTCACAAACATTCTGACACACGCACACATTGTAACACACGCACACATACAATGTGACACACACATACATTGTGACACACGCACACATACATACATTGTAACACACGCACACATACAATGTGACACACGCACACATACATTGTGACACACGCACACATACATACATTGTAACACACGCACACATACAATGTGACACACACATACATTGTGACACACGCACACACACATACATTGTGACACACACACACACACATTGTGACACACGCATACATACATACATTGTGACACACATACATACATTGTGACACATGCACACATACATTGTGACACACATACATACATTGTGACACATGCACACATACATTGTGACACACAGAGACACTTGGTGCAGAACAAAGCGGACCCCCCTGGAAGGGCTCCCGGGTGCTGACAAGTCGGCTAATCACAGACTTCTCATCTCTGGGATAACGAGCATCATAATCGCGTCTAATTGTTCCCGGCGATGTGACGCTGTTTGTTCTCCGAGCGGATCAGTAAACAGGTAATCACAATCACACAATCATTTCAAAAGGCAATCACATAACGTGACCTGCCGGCGGCTCCTGATTGGCTGCCGCACATTCCAAGCCGTGTAATTATTAAAATGTTAATGTGGAGGCAGACAAAGACAGACGAGCTCCGCTACTTAACCCCTCGCCTCCCGCGCACCCCTCCACTCCCCCGCCAGCACAGGTGACACCAACATATCCAACATTCAATATTCCCCGAGGGAAGGAGATTCACTCCTCCAATCCCCTATACACACAGCTGACTGGTAACAGGAGGTGAAGGCCATCCTCCGAACTGACATGACATGAAGGCCATCCTCCGAACTGACATGACATGAAGGCCATCCTCCGAACTGACATGACATGAAGGCCATCCTCTGGTCTGACATGACATGAAAGCCATCCTCTGGTCTGACATGACATGAAGGCCATCCTCTGGACTGACATGACATGAAGGCCATCCTCTGGTCTGACATGACATGAAGGCCATCCTCTGGTCTGACATGACATGAAGAAGGCCATCCTCTGGACTGACATGAAGGCCATCCTCTGGTCTGACATGACATGAAGGCCATCCTCTGGACTCTGGACTGACATGACATGAAGGCCATCCTCTGGACTGACAAAGTGAGGGATGTCCTACACATTTCTTGCATGCTTTTACCACGTGTGGCTGGAGCCTCTGATGTGACATCTTTTATGATCTGGTTGTCTAATAAAGTGGCTGCAAAACATGAACGTCAAGACAAAAGGGAAGAAGTGCGCGCAGAGATAACACACATAGAGACCAGAGCGGGGATCACACTCAGTGCCGGTCTGTCAGCAATTCAGAGGTAGAAGAGGAGGGCCGAGCCGCCAGCGCTGACCCTGCATGGCGGCCGTATACAAACCGCCCCATCTCTGGTCACATGCGAGTGTTATACTGCTTCTGCTTCCTTTGTGACCTGCTCCGGATCTGCTCGCTTTCCTTTTGTCGGGAGGTTCTTCACGGGAGGGTTGGATCATGTCTGCATGTCAATCCGCCATGTAATCTTCAGTCTGCTGGACTGCTGAAAAATCACTCATGAGATTATGGTGACGTTCCCCCAATAGATGGCTCTCATGTGATCATTCACCCGACACCAAACAATCAATCACTCAACAATCACCCAACAATCAACCCAACAACTAACCCAACAATCAACCCAACGATCACCCCAACGATCACCCAACAATCACCCAACAATCCCCCAACAATCACCCAACCATCACCCCAACCATCCCCCCAACGATCACCCAACGATCACCCAACAATCAACCAACAATCAACCCAACGATCACCCCAACGATCACCCAACAATCACCCAACAATCCCCCAACAATCACCCAACCATCACCCCAACCATCCCCCCAACGATCACCCAACGATCACCCAACAATCAACCAACAATCAACCCAACGATCACCCCAACGATCACCCAACAATCACCCAACAATCCCCCAACAATCACCCAACCATCACCCCAACCATCCCCCCAACGATCACCCAACGATCACCCAACAATCAACCAACAATCAACCCAACGATCACCCCAACGATCACCCAACAATCACCCAACAATCCCCCAACAATCACCCAACCATCACCCCAACCATCCCCCCAACGATCACCCAACGATCACCCAACAATCAACCAACAATCAACCCAACGATCACCCCAACGATCACCCAACAATCACCCAACAATCCCCCAACAATCACCCAACCATCACCCCAACCATCCCCCCAACGATCACCCAACGATCACCCAACAATCAACCAACAATCAACCCAACGATCACCCCAACGATCACCCAACAATCACCCAACAATCCCCCAACAATCACCCAACCATCACCCCAACCATCCCCCCAACGATCACCCAACGATCACCCAACAATCAACCAACAATCAACCCAACGATCACCCCAACGATCACCCAACAATCACCCAACAATCCCCCAACAATCACCCAACCATCACCCCAACCATCCCCCCAACGATCACCCAACGATCACCCAACAATCAACCAACAATCAACCCAACGATCACCCAACGATCAACCCAACGATCAACCCAACAATCATCCAACAATCACCCAACAACCAACCCATCAATCAGCCCAAAGATCACCCAACAATCACCCAACCATCACCCCAACGATCACCCAACGATCACCCAACAATCACCCAACAATCACCCAACCATCACTCCAACGATCACCCAACGATCACCCAACAATCACCCCAACGATCACCCAACAATCACCCAACAATCACCCAACCATCACCCCAACCATCACCCAACGGTCACCCAACAATCAACCAACAATCAACCCAACAATCAACCCAACAATCAACCCAACAATCACCCAACGATCACCCCAACGATCACCCAATAATCACCCAACAATCACCCAACAATCACCCAACGATCACCTAACGATCACCTAACGATCACCCAACGATCACCTAACGATCACCCAACAATCAACCAACAATCAACCCAACGATCACCCAACAAAAAGCCTGTAGCCACCCAGCAATTGTTCCACGATAGCCGTGAACAGGGATTTGATCTCGCGGACTGACCCTCAGACAATCAATACTGCCGGAATATTTATAAATGATAAAACTGAAGAGACAGATGATGTGACTCTGGTCAGGCCGCTCCCCTCCAATGGGAACCAAGAACATGACTCCAAGCATCAAAATACAGCAGAAACGTCAAACCAAATGCTGTACAATCCAGGCAAATCCTGGGGGAGGGGGGCCCATCATGGCCAGAAATCTTCACAAAGACGCCCCAACTGTCACACCTCCTCCGCCCCCGAACTGCTCAGGGTCACCAGTTCCATTAGGTGGGAGGAGACAATCACTTACCTGAGGGGCCCATGTCTCTGCGAGGGTCTCCGGGCTCTCCCAGGGGTCTCTCCGGGCTTTCAAGGGATCTCTAGGGTCTACCAGCTCTACCAGGGGTCTCTGGGCTCTTCCAGGGGTCTCCAGGCCCTCCCAAGGGTCTCTGGACTCTCCCAGGGGGCTCCCGGCTCTACCAGGGGTTCTGGGTTCTCCAGGCTCTTCTAGGAGGCACTCCTGGCTCTCCCAGGGGGGTCCGGGCTTTCTAGGGATCTCCAGGCTCCAGGGGTCTCTCTCGGCTCTCCGGGCCCTCCCAGGGGTCTCCGGGCTCTCCCAGGAGTCTCTCCAGACTCTCCCAGGCCCTCCCAGGGGGCTCCGGGCTGTCACAGCTCTACCAGGGGGCTCCCAGCTCTACCAGGGGGCTCCGGGATCTCCCAGGGGGCTCCGGGATCTCCCAGGGGTTTCCAGGCCCTCCCAGGGGTCTCTCGGGGCTCTCCCAGCTCTCATAGGGGGCTCCAGGCTCTCCGGGCCCTCCCTGGGGTCTCCGGGCTCTCTAGCTCGCAGCTCCTGATTGGAAACGGCAGGAACATTGTTTCTCATCGGCAGTTAATCATCAACCTCCAGACTGGTTAATCTGTAATGGGAGGCTGGTGAGGCGGCCTCCGTTGCTCCGGCAGATAGCGGCACGAATGGGCCAATCGCGGGGCAGAGATATTACTGAGAGATGTAAAAAAAAAGTCATAAAATCCCAGCGTAATATTTAACTAAATTAAGACAATTTGGTGAGCAATTTGGCACTAAACCCGCCGCCATTAACAGGTTTCCTCGGTTGGTCTTTGTTCTCCGGGGTGATCGGACACAAAGTGTCACAGGAGCAAAGACACCGGAAACGGAGCAAAATCAGAGACGTCCGGAGAATAATGACCATCGAAAATTGTGTGCCGGAATGAGGGAGAGCGATGGAGAAATAGTGATCAATAATTAAAGAGGACCTGTCATCAGATATAACTGCAGGCTGAGTAATGTGTCCGTGTGACCCTTCCAGGTATTTATTACCTCTCATAGAGATCACAGGACTCCCCCCGACAATGCTTCCACCTGCTTTTCTCTCCAGAAGGACGGCACCATCACAGATCAACACCTGCTGCAGCCTCTCACCTTGCTACAAAGTGTGATGACATCACCTCAGCCCAGGCAAAGTCACTGACTGGAGCTGAAGGACGGATTTTTATTGATAAGAGGGGGAGATTTCCTGGAGAATGATCCTGTTGCTGTACATTGAGGATTATTCATGGAGACAGGTCCTCTTTAACACACGAATGTTGCTGGAAATGACGCAATTGGTGGAAAGTTTATAAATACAGCGGAGGGTGAAAACGCGGCAAATAATCGGCCAATCAGACCTCACGGATTAATAAATAGCCTGAAACGTGGATAAAACACTCATGTATCCCCCGGGAAATACTTTGGTCTCTGCGGGGCACATGTGGGGGGTCTCTGTGCGGAACATGTGGGGGTCTCTGTGCGTCACATGTGGGGGGTCTCTGTGCGGAACATGTGGGGGTCTCTGCGCGGCACATGTGGGGGTCTCGGCGCGGCACATGTGGGGGTCTCGGCGCGGCACATGTGGGGGTCTCGGCGCGGCACATGTGGGGGTCTCGGCGCGGCACATGTGGGGGTCTCGGCGCGGCACATGTGGGGGTCTCGGCGCGGCACATGTGGGGGTCTCGGCGCGGCACATGTGGGGGTCTCGGCGCGGCACATGTGGGGGTCTCGGCGCGGCACATGTGGGGGTCTCGGCGCGGCACATGTGGGGGTCTCGGCGCGGCACATGTGGGGGTCTCGGCGCGGCACATGTGGGGGTCTCGGCGCGGCACATGTGGGGGTCTCGGCGCGGCACATGTGGGGGTCTCGGCGCGGCACATGTGGGGGTCTCGGCGCGGCACATGTGGGGGTCTCGGCGCGGCACATGTGGGGGTCTCGGCGCGGCACATGTGGGGGTCTCGGCGCGGCACATGTGGGGGTCTCGGCGCGGCACATGTGGGGGTCTCGGCGCGGCACATGTGGGGGTCTCGGCGCGGCACATGTGGGGGTCTCGGCGCGGCACATGTGGGGGTCTCGGCGCGGCACATGTGGGGGTCTCGGCGCGGCACATGTGGGGGTCTCGGCGCGGCACATGTGGGGGTCTCGGCGCGGCACATGTGGGGGTCTCGGCGCGGCACATGTGGGGGTCTCGGCGCGGCACATGTGGGGGTCTCGGCGCGGCACATGTGGGGGTCTCGGCGCGGCACATGTGGGGGTCTCGGCGCGGCACATGTGGGGGTCTCGGCGCGGCACATGTGGGGGTCTCGGCGCGGCACATGTGGGGGTCTCGGCGCGGCACATGTGGGGGTCTCGGCGCGGCACATGTGGGGGTCTCGGCGCGGCACATGTGGGGGTCTCGGCGCGGCACATGTGGGGGTCTCGGCGCGGCACATGTGGGGGTCTCGGCGCGGCACATGTGGGGGTCTCGGCGCGGCACATGTGGGGGTCTCGGCGCGGCACATGTGGGGGTCTCGGCGCGGCACATGTGGGGGTCTCGGCGCGGCACATGTGGGGGTCTCGGCGCGGCACATGTGGGGGTCTCGGCGCGGCACATGTGGGGGTCTCGGCGCGGCACATGTGGGGGTCTCGGCGCGGCACATGTGGGGGTCTCGGCGCGGCACATGTGGGGGTCTCGGCGCGGCACATGTGGGGGTCTCGGCGCGGCACATGTGGGGGTCTCGGCGCGGCACATGTGGGGGTCTCGGCGCGGCACATGTGGGGGTCTCGGCGCGGCACATGTGGGGGTCTCGGCGCGGCACATGTGGGGGTCTCGGCGCGGCACATGTGGGGGTCTCGGCGCGGCACATGTGGGGGTCTCGGCGCGGCACATGTGGGGGTCTCGGCGCGGCACATGTGGGGGTCTCGGCGCGGCACATGTGGGGGTCTCGGCGCGGCACATGTGGGGGTCTCTGCGCGGCACATGTGGGGGTCTCTGTGCGGCACAACGTTATAAATAAAAATGTTTTCATCGCAGCAAAGATGACGTGAGGAGAGGACACGGCACAGGGCGGCGATATAACGTGATGACGGATCGCTCCGCCCGCCTATTATCCCAATTTACAGACCATTAAAAATAAAATACCAAAACACAGCCGGCAATAAAGATGTGTCACCGATCCACCGATCCGTGTCACCGATCCGCCTCCTCCCCCGCTCCGCCACAGAACATCTCCTGGTGATTGACAGGACACGTGTGGTTACTACGGGCAACGCCAACACTTTTTTGTCTAACCTTGCCAATTCCAATACAGCACATTGGCAGTACGAGGGTCACATGCTACACCCTTCAGCCAGAGGAGAGGACGTATGCGCGGCATGCTCGCAGTGTTGTAGAGCAGAGTGATAGAAGGGGAGTCACGTTTTATAGTCACACGGCCATTGCTGAGAAATCAGAAGTGGGAAATTCTCCTTCTGCTCATATATCATCTTAGAGACGCAGCATTGAGTTCTGTGCGGGGCCCCGGCACTGCACGCCGGGTCCCCACATTCTAACACTACAAGTAACCAATCAGGAAAGACGGATGATTATAGGCGACGCCATTGGCTCAGTAGTAGCGGTCAGAGTATCTTGTGTCTGTACGCCGATCTCACACAGGTATCATTCAGCCGTGGTACAGGGCGGAATCTTCTATTATGTACTCACCATGAAATCCTTCTCTTCCTCATCCATTGAGGGACACAGGAATTCAGGCTGTCCCATCCTCCTGCAGGCGGCAGTATAACCCGGCAGTGTCTGAACTCCTGTGTCCCCTCAATAAAGAAAAGAGGATCTTTTTTCTCTTTCTTGTCCATTGAGGGACACAGAGAGTCACATGCTGTCGGGTTATACTGCCCCCTGCAGGAGGACTGGACACGGGTATCTATACCATTGAGGGACACAGAGAGTCACATGCTGTCGGGTTATACTGCCCCCTGCAGGAGGACTGGAAACGGGTATCTATTCCTCAATGGACGAGGAAGGTGTGACATAAGCTAATAGAAGGATTCTGGTTTGTTGTTGAGTCTTTTCCCTCGCACACCCGCGACAGAAGTGCTGCAGCACGATTGCCGACTTGCCTGCTGGCTGCACGTTCCGGGACCGCCGAGGTGACGAATGTAGAAAAGGTTCATAGCTCCTCCCACCCCCAGAGGCCCGGAACTCTCCGCCGACAAAGAAAGAGGAAACAATTCCGGAGCTGCTACAATGTATCCAACGGGGATTCCTTCTCCATCCTCCCGGGATCAGCGTGACACAATGTGATCTCCTGTGTCATCCTCATCCTGTCATCGTGAACTGCTGCGTGTCCAAATCTTCTTCTCTGAAAGGTGACCTGTCACTAATATTCCGAGTCTCCATCAATGCGTCACAGCTCCGGAATGCTCCGCCTCCTGCCACTAACATTCCGAGTCTCCATCAATGCGTCACAGCTCCGGAATGCTCCGCCTCCCATCATTACCAGACGTCAGAAGTCGCCCAGGACCTGGTATCCGCTCGGCCCGGGCGCGCTCTTCCCGCACAGCGCAACCGAGGGAATGTTTGAAAAATAAAAGGTGACCGTCCCTTTTATGATGAAAGCGCGGCGCGGCGGACATGTTAATTGGCGCGCACATTGGCGAGGCGCTAATGGTCCCCGCCGGTTCATTAGTCAATGCAGATTAATGGTCAGCGATCTCGTGAGGTCGTTATTTTGCAGCATTTGATCTCGTCGGTCGGTTGGACCGGCGCATTCGGCTAATAATCGGCGGCGCCGGACAGCAGGAGGTACGCAGAGAAAAATCGCCAACCGCCTCATTTATCTCCTTGTTATCCGGCCGCGTCGCGCGCACATACTCCCAAGGCTTTTTTTTTTTATTCTGCGCTCGGCGACGAGGAATTGTTCCCGCGCACGGTAACAGCGTCACGGAAAATAATTATTGAACTTCTGGCTGATCTGATCACCGATCTCACACTACTAACCCGCCAGTGTGCACGCCGCCAGAAACGCCATCCAATAGCAGCTCTGAATGGTGGATGAGTCACCTTCTGACGTCGGACACAGATCACCAGATCCAGCTCAACCCCTCCATCCCAGCAGGAGGCAGCAAATACCCCCGCCGGGGGCAACTAGGGCCACACACAGAGCCATGGAAGGTTTGGTGTTATGGGGGTCCCAGGTCCAGTCCTGCGTGGGGTGGACACAGTGGGGGAGGGGTGGGAAGCCATTGTTTGGCGGTCACGGGCCCCGTCCTGGTCACCTCTGAGGTTTCATGCACAGAATTTCGGGCTCTCGGCAGATCTTCCCTGCGAGAGCCCGAAAATAGACGTTATTGTTAGACGCAGCGGAGGGACCGGCAGGAATTCCCGCGCGTGAAAATGTCTGACACATGATGGCCGCGCGCCGCGCACAACGGAGGACGACGCTAAGCCCAAAATTCTGAAGGACACAAAGCGGCTTCAAGGACCAAAACTGAGAACCGTTATCTCATCCTCCGAGGAACCGCCCACAAAGACGCCGCGAGTCTCCAGACTCCCCCCCCATCCCCCGACTGGAAGATTTCATGACCGCATCAGATTGATGTGCAACCCCATCTACTCCCCCCGGAGCTTCCGGAAACATCTTATATGGCTCTGACATATACCGGAGTGCTGTACAGGGAACACTGAGCCAATCACCTCTGTACAGAGGAGCTTACACTCTAATGTCCCCTCCCCCACAGTCACATCAGTCTCTGCACAGAGGAGCTTACAACACTCTAATGTCCCCTCCCCCACAGTCACATCAGTCTCTGTACAGAGGAGCTGACACTCTAATACAATATGATTTTGTGTCTCGGGATTAACCCTTCGCTGGCTCTCAGGTGCTCTTTGTTCCCGGGAGCTCTTCATATCTCTCTCGTCTTTCGGCTGATTAAAGCTTCGGGTATTTATTTCACGGTCTGGCCGGGAAGAATAGAACATGACAATGGCGTATTGTCACCGGACTACAATGCACCTCAGTGTCCTCACATCTCGGCGTGACCTTTCAGGCGGCGGGCCGCCTTCCAGCCTCCATAAAAGAGGCCCTGTCCCGTCCAAAACAAAAACCAAATTTTTTACACCAAGGTGGAGGACAGACAAAGGGCCATTGTCCGCCGGCAGATGGAAAGTTTGACGTTACCACGGCAACGGTTTAATCCTCCTTTTTAGCACCTTCTCCGCCGGGCCCGTCCCGGGTGCCACCTTTTAACTTCGCGGGCTCGGAAGCCGATCGGCCTAATTAGCCTCGATTCTCACAGCGCGGACACCGCGATGAGCTAATTCCAGATCTGCTAAAATAATGACGTACGCCTCGAAATATTCCTCCTCGGGAGGCCCCAGTCCGCGGGGACAATAATGAGGCCCATTAATAGGGGAGGACATTAGAATGCTGCTCCAAGCGCCAAACACAGGCCGCCATTGTCCCGCCTCCCCCCCCCCATTGAATCAACAAGCTATTGTTGTCGACTTGAGGAATAATGGAGAGGGAATGGCTGCCATAAAGATTCCTCTGTGTGCCGGGCCCCGGTGATGAGGGGCCGGGCCCCGGTGATGAGGGGCCGAAGTCTTTTGAAGCTCTCCATGGACCACTCGTCCTCTTCAAAGTGAAGCCGGGAACAAGTCTATTGAAGTATAAATCAGAGGAGTTCTCATCGGCCAATCAGGATCGCCCGTTCGTTGGGCCATTCTGTGCCGGGAATCTGATTGGTCGCTGTGAGAAGCGCAGACGCTCCGGCCTTCCGGAACTTTTAATAAACGAGGTTCCCGAAATTAAAACTTTATATCCCTTTATATGAAAGTGTCTAAAAACCTGAACGATGATCTTCTCTCATTTCCTCCTTCAGATATCCCATCGGAAGAGTTCTCTCATCTCTGATCAATATAGATTATACCTGCTGATCCCGCCAGAAATCCTGTGAGCTGATCACTTCCTTTGATGCTCCCTTATCAGTTACATTGCTACCTTCAATCTCCGCTGACTACAGAACCATCTTCCTAAAAGTTATAGAGAAGAGAGGGGGAGGGGTTATGTAGTCTTGTCTTAGAGTGACAACGCTGCTGCTTCATTGATAAAGTACAGTGAGTGTTGTCACCCCAGGAAGTGTTAAAGGAAAAGATAAAAGTAAAGGAACGCGGCCGCCACATCTAATGACGAGTATCCCGAAATGTGACATTTTACACCTTTTGTATCATTGGGAGAATTTTTTGGATTTGCATCATAACGGCGTTTCCAGCGATAAAATATTCCCGGCCCGGAAATTTATAATTGT
>NW_017308281.1:21731-30503 GCF_000935625.1 Nanorana parkeri | reverse complement strand
TGTTTCATTTTTACATTTTATGATACATTTTAGACTCTTGTACTGTGATCAGGAATACCGGATGACGTACAAACTCTACAAGTGCTCCGCAGGTATCAGTCAGCCTGTAAGAGACACCGCGTTACCGCGCATGCGCCACTTTCCCGTCCCACGGAGAGAAGCACTCTTCCGCGCACAGGAAGTAACACAACTCCTTCATCACTTCCTCTATATAAGCCGGACACCTCCATATTGCTGGATTCTCTTCAGCTCTCCTGTGTCTGTTGTATTCCTCGATTGATTTTGCCCGACTTGCTGTGACCCGGATTTATTTTGACCATTCTTGCCTGCCGCCCGTTCCCGACCTCGGATCCGTTTACTGGACTTTGCCTCGCCCCTTTGTACTGTTCCTGCCCGATTGGTTTTCACCTTGGCTCGATTGACCTGGATTTCGGATCTTGTCCTGCTCAGCTACACAGGGATCTCAAGTCTCCCTGATGTTCAGGGAGTCTCCTGCTATTAGATAGCGGCTCCCTGACGTCCGCGAGAGAGGCATTTTCTGCCTGAAAGGTTTGGTCTGAGTAAACCTTTCCGGTAATATATCAGTGGGTAAGGTTTCAGAGTGAGGCTTGCCTCCTGGAGGAAGGTCATGTGATCTCTAGAGTAGCCTCAGAACGAGGCTTGCCTCCTGGAGGAAGGTCATGTGATCTCTAGAGTAGCCTCAGAACGAGGCTTGCCTCCTGGAGGAAGAAGCTACTTGCTGCACAGAGAGGGCGGACATAGACAACTATTGAGAGCAGGTACAGGCACTGAGATCTACTGCTGCAGGGTTGAGAGAGTGCTGTTAACCCTTTGTGGATAATATAGAAATATATATATATATATATATATACACACATAAATATATATTATTATTATCATTATTATTTCTTTTATATTCTGACGTCACCCACAGCCGGATCCCAGTTTTCATCATTCCACCCCGGGAACATTCTGTCCAATGAAAGCTACGTCTCTTCTACAATGCAATTCAGTTGCCGCCATCTTGTTACATTTCCTGTTGACTTTGAGGGATCATTTTTATTAATAACTTGCAGATTAAATTCAACGTCTTTAGACTTATCATATCCTAAGGTGACACCACAGGATGCAAGAGCAAATCTCCACAACAGGGACACAAAACAAACCTGACTGAAGATCTGCCCCGATAACCCCGATAACCACTACTAATATAGTCCGTGTCTCTTCCGGATGAACAATGTAACAGGTGGTAGAAATTTCCTACTTTGTTATAATAAAACAAGATTGATAGTTCTGATACGTTATATCACAGCTGGGCTTAAAATGTATCTGACACAATAATCTTATATACAACAATGGCAGCAGCAATAGTGACTTTCATAATCGTTACTAGGGTGACCTTTCAGGTTAAGTTCAATGTCAGCGATTGGTCTTCAGGCCGACTGAGGTGAAGGTTTAGGGTACAGCTGAGTGTTGGGCTGAGGGTGGGGGCTCGTCCGGGATTAAGGCAGATGGTCTGGGACCCATTCAGTTAGTTTTAGGCCTTTTTTTTATTTCCTGGGTGATAAATTTGACATTTGGGTGTAAATGTCAGATATTTATGCCCCAAAGAAATTCAAAATGTCACAAAACAAGAGTACTGTCTCCTCCATCCTCCATTTTGTAAAGCGCTGAGCAAATTGTTGGCGCTCTATAAATAATAATAATAATAATAATAAATCAATAATAATAATAATATTTAGATCACTTAGATTAACTTCTGATATGTAAGACGGTATTATCTTTGCTGCTCCAGCGAAGTGTCTGAACTAGTTTTTGGTGAATCCCAATCAGAAGAGTGCGCAGTGTGCGAGGACACAACCCGGGAGGACGCCACTATTCATTTCTGCTGGGAGCGCCATGTGCCCCTTGGGGGAGACTACAAGTGACCATGGCAGGTATGGTCCATGGCTTGCCCCATTGGGGAACCGACCCTGAGAAATGCTACGCAGCCATCACTGGAGTGACTGCAAAGAGGCAGCAGACAATCAGCAGCCCTGTGATGGAATTTGGGGTACACAGAGCAAACTAAATGTCATCCAGTTTAAGCTTACATCTGCTCTCATGATTGCTCCCTTGCAGCTCCAGCGGGCCGTCCTGAGCGCTCTGTGCCCTGCCAGTATACTCTATAATCAGGGGGTGCACATGTTGTTGGTTTACAATGACACTGCCATCATTTGGGTATAGATTTATGTCTGGCGCAGTGCCTGGGCGTACTCTGCAATCGTTATTTAAACACCTAACTCCCCATCATAAACATCTAACGCCACGCTCAATAATCGTATTATTCAGGTCACGGAGCTATAAAAAAAAAAAAAGCGCATTGTACAGCTGTGGAACTTTTCAAACAGCGATGTCGTAAGTTCCAAAATCTCTGGAAAAAAAAAAAGTGGCGTTTTATTTGCGGGCGCACAATGCCAGGCAGTGTGTACTTGGCCTCGCACACAATGCTAAATGAGCGCAGATTATAGGAAAGTCACCAGCCCCGGTTTTATTCTTAGAAAAACAATTGCAGAGAAAGCCCCTTTCACTCACTCAATCTTCTGTTTGGGTTTCAGATCTGATATTTAATGTCTAGCAGGCTGCAGAGAAACCACAGACAGACCAGAAGCCGAACATAAACCTTCTGTGTTAAGTGGATAGAAAAACAGTTCAACACAAACTTCATTCAGCTGCAAACGGCACTCCGGGCTTCAAACTTCTCCCAAAAAAAAAATCGCCTTTTCCCTAAACACAGGATTATTTGTGCATTGAAATGTCCTCTCTGACTTTTCTCTTCTCCTCGGCGCGTTGTGTCAAATGATTATTTTTAAGAACGGTATTTTTTATATCTTTCTTTTTTCTTTTTTTTAAGGGTCACTTATTCGCTGTTTCCACACCATGTCATCCGAGATGTCAGTAATTTATTATTCCATATTGAAAGACGTCGCAGAGAAACTTGTTTATTGAGCAATTATCCCGAGTTTATTAAATTGCACCAAGCCATGAAAATGACATTACGGCTATTATTGGCGATGGAAATGAGCGCGCCGCTCTCGCATCAGACGGTTTGTTTAAAATATCCGTGACTATATGTTTGTGTGTATATTATTTTTATTACATTTATGTATATTTCACTTCCAATAACAACAACAGGAAAAGAAAAAAAAAAGTTTCTTCTGGTTTTTGTCACAAGCATTTACTTCTGACTTCCCTTCCTTATTTTTTTTTTTATTACCGACTAGATATTTGTGAGCTGGAAGATTTTTACCCCAAAAATTCAGGAGGAGACCAGCAGAGGTGCCGGTAAGGGAAGGAAGGTGCTTCAAAAATTATTTCTTCAAAAGGTTGATATTTACTGATCACATAATATACATATAAAACATTGGCAACGCATTTTGGGGTGCTGCGCCGCCCACTTCTTCAGGAAGGTGTTAGGAGGGTTCATGTATGTTCAGCTACAGACCTGCACGAAGAATTTGTGTTCGAAGTGACAACACGGATGGCACGTGCCAAGTACAGTCCACAATAGAGGTCACCAGCACCGGATAATGTGTGTAAGTAGTATAGACACTTTTTATTAAATTGTCACAAGTGTCAAACAGCCAACGTTTCGGGGCCACGCAGGGTCCCTTCTTCTGGCTGACATGGCGACAATAGTCGCCCAGAAGAAGGGACCCTCTACGGCCTCGAAACGTTGGCTGTTTGACACTTGTGACAATTTAATAAAAAGTGTCTATACTACTTACACACATTATCCGGTGCTGGTGAGTTCTATTGCGTCTTGTATGTTCTAAGACACCTTCCTGAAGAAGTGGGCGGCGCAGCACCCCAGAATGTGTTGCTAACGTTTTATATGTATATTATGTGACCAGTAAATATCATCCTTTGAAGAAATACATTCTGGAGCCATTTCCTTCCCCCACCTCACACCTCTGCTCATCTCCTCTTAACATTTCTGGGGCCAAACTCCGCCTCATTTTACATCAGGATCCAATTGTAATACCGCTCACAATATTCCATAAATCCCCCAATGAGCTTTGAGGGCCACCGCATTCTGTGCGATATCCTCCGCAGGGTCTCCTGATTGGTTGTTTGATCCTATTATTGGGTTCTTACAATCTCAGTACACGAGTCTTAAAGGAGAACTATGAGGGGGGAGGGGGGGGGTGCTTTTCACTCACCTCATAGTTCTAGCCGACCTGTGACAATGAGACTGTCACAGGTCGGCTCAGTAGATCGGGAAGTGAGCGAACACATACCGGCATTCGCTCACCTCTCCATCCTGTCACGGCTCTCTGCCGTGACAGGGGAGGGGCTGGATTCCCCCAGCGCTGACTGGCAGAACGGACGGGGAGGAGCCAGCTGTCACTCACGCAGCTGGGCGGATCCCGACGTCCATGTCGGGATCCGCTCCGGCTGCGGCGTCTCAGTATACCGCGAGCTGTAGCTCCCTATATACTGCGCCTAGGGTGACGGGACAACGCTAGTTTGTGTCCTCCCGTTACCCTGAGGAGAACTAAGGGGGAAAACAGTGACCTCGGAGTTCTCCTTTAATATCTTACAATCTCCTTCCACATTGTTTCACTTTGTTGCAATAATCGTCTCACGTTTACAGATCTCCGAGATTTGTATCCCTTTTTTCTGGTCTGAGGATCGTGTTGGACTCCTGTACTGTCATTTGCATATAATGAGCTACGTTGTATCATTATGTCGCGCTCCGACCTCGTTCTTTACATCGCTCTTCTCTCTCTGTTTTTGTATTATTGCAAATTAAATATTTCTGGGCAGCGAATCTCGTCGCTCACAAACGTTCGCACAGTGACACAAACGCTGGAAGCGAACTACATAAAAACCTTCAACTTTATCTCTCGATGTTCCGATACAACTTGAGGCCAGAAAACCGCCGGCGACCTCCACGGAACGAGGTGGCACACTTCAGAGGGGCACACGGAGGAACGAGGGGGCTTTTTATGACTCCGGGATTTGTTTGGATAATTTCCTCTGCCAAAAAAAACGACCTTACACCCCGCTGCGGAAAATGTGACGCTGCAGCCGAAGAGTGGGTGATCGCTGGGTAATTAGATGCACTGACAGACCGTATTATTGTAAAATTGCTCTAATAACATTCCGCCCAATATTACTGGGCAGGCAGCAGACCAATCGTAATGCGCGGCACATGTATACTATGTATATACAACATACAAATATATGTATATAGGGGACTGCCGCCTGGCCCCGGATTGACAAACTAAACAGGCTCATGAATTATACAGCTGGCAGGAACATTAAATGAAATGAATCTGTATATAGTTCCGCCCTTTATAACTGCAAAACATACTGGCAACATTGCAGAAAGAAATATACAGAGCATTCAGAAAGTGTTCAGACCCCTTCACATGCTGCAGCCAGATACTACCGTCTCTCATCAATCTACACTCCGTACCCCAGAAGGACAAAGTGACAACACAATTGTAGAAATGTTTGTGAATTTATTAAAAAAGGAAAATCTGAAACATCACCTGTACATAAGTATTCACACCCCTTGCAACAACACGTGAAATTTAGCTCAGGTGTCTCCCATTTCTCTTGATGGTTGCCGAGACGTTTCTATGCCTTGGACTGGAGTCCACCTGGGGTACATGACATAGATTGGGGTCCACCTGTGGTACATGACATAGATTGGGGTCCACCTGTGGTACATGACATAGATTGGGGTCCACCTGTGGTACATGACATAGATTGGGGTCCACCTGTGGTACAGGACATAGATTGGGGTCCACCTGGGGTACATGACATAGATTGGGGTCCACCTGGGGTACCTGACATTACCCCAGAAGGACAAAGTGACAACACAATTGTAGAAATGTTTGTGAATTTATTAAAAAAGGAAAATCTGAAACATCACCTGTACATAAGTATTCACACCCCTTGCAACAACACGTGAAATTTAGCTCAGGTGTCGCCCATTTCTCTTGATGGTTGCCGAGACGTTTCTATGCCTTGGACTGGAGTCCACCTGGGGTACATGACATAGATTGGGGTCCACCTGTGGTACATGACATAGATTGGGGTCCACCTGTGGTACATGACATAGATTGGGGTCCACCTGTGGTACAGGACATAGATTGGGGTCCACCTGGGGTACATGACATAGATTGGGGTCCAGCTGTGGTACATGACATAGATTGGACAGGATTGGGACAGGCGCACACCTCTCTATAGAAGGCCTCACAGCTGACACTGTATCAGAGGATAAGGAACGGTCTGCAGAGCTCACAGACGGGACTATTGCAAGGCACAGATCTGGGGAAGGCTGAATAAAATGTCCGCTGCACTGACGGTTCCCAAGAGCTCAGCGGCCTCCAGAATTCTCACATTCAGGACTCTTCCAAGAGCTGATCGCTGGGAGGAGAAGGGCCTTAGTAAGAGACCATAGATGGTCACACTGACTGAGCTCCAGAGATCCTGTGTGGAGATGGGACACAACCATCATAGTAGCCCTCCACCCGTCTGGCCTTTATGGCAGAGTGGCTACAAACACATGGAAGTCCGCTTGGAGTTTGCAAAAAAAGCACCTGAAGGACTCTCAGACTGAGGAAGAAGGTTCTCTGGTCTGATGAAACCGAGATTGAACTGTTTGGCCTCAATTCTAAACATTATGTCTGGAGGAAACCCGGCACCGCTCATCACCTGCCCAATAGTGAAGCATGGTGGTGGCGGCATCGTGCTGTGGGGGTGCTGGGAGACTGGTCAGGGTTGAGGGAAAGCTGAATGGAGGAAAGTACAGAGATATCCTCAATGCTGATCCCCATCGCTCAGGACCTCAGACTGGGCCGAAGGTTCACCTTCCAACATGACAACCATCCCAAGCACACGGCCAAGACAGCACAGGAGAAGCTTAGGGAGAACCCTGTGAATGTCCTCGAGTGGCCCAGCCACAGCCCTGACTTGCACCTCTGGAGAGACCTGAAAATGGTTGCCCACTGACAGTCCTCATCCAACCTGACTGAGCAAAGAAGAATAACAGAAAATCACCCAATACAGGTGTGCAAAGCTTGTCGCCTCATCCCCCAAAAAGACTCCCGGCTGCGATTGCTGCCAAAGGTGCTTCGCTAAAGTACCGAGCACAGGGTGTGAATACTTATGCACACATGAGATCTCACAATACAGTCACAGACATTTCTACAATTGTGTTGTCACTTTGTCGTTCTGGGGTACAAAGTGTAGATTGTTGAGAGACAAGTGAAGTATCACCATGTGGGGGGTCTGAATACTTCCTGAATGCTCTGTGTATAAGGTGAATGTGTTTGTAGTTGTTCAGCGTATGTACACCATGGAGAGGTAACGGGGACACTATGTATGTACTGCCATGTATATATATACACACACACACACATATACACACACACACACACACATATACACACACACACACTCATATACACACACACGGCTCATCTACAAGACATGTACTGGTCAGAGATATAAAAATATCATCTCCTTCGTAATCTACATAAAGACGGCGCGGTGTTATCAGCGCGGGAATAACGCATTGCCTTGAGAAAGATCCGACCACCAGCGCGAAGCCATTCCACAGCCAGCAGCCAATAGGACGAAGACTGATGACTGATTCACTTTTATGATAAATATATTATTTCCTCCGATTTCTCACGACGACGGCGAATCTGATTGGAATCAAAGAAAGCCTAAAGAATGCAAAATCTTTACTGCCGAACCCGAAAAAGAGTCAAATGTTCTCCAAATGATTTCATAATGTGGCGCATAGACAATGTGCGGCTTACGCATTTCGAGGGGGAACCCTCGTCATCAGAGCAAGGATTCCCCAGTGTGAGCTGTGTGTCCCTGATGGGTGAGAATACAAATCTGGCACTACAACCCCCAGCAGACACACTATGCAGCATCATGGGTGAGTCCCCTATGGCTACAGAACCGTCGTCTGCCTATCAGGACTTCATCCGGGACGGTCTGTATATGAGGAATCATTGGAATCGATGGGAAGACTGAGATCTGTAAGGATCGGAGCTCGCCGCGTGGGATCTGTGCAGGACGCGGAGGAGAGACTCTGACCGGACGACATTGATTTACAATGTATCACGTTAAGTGTTTTATCTCAATCTATTGACAGAGCCATTAACACCGGCAAATCCTGCCCGGCGCTCCGCCGTCTTTTATTACACAGAGAGAGCCGGGCCAGATGGAGGATAACTGCCAGAAATGACAGCCGTATCCAAGAGCAACCAATGACATTCCGTGCGCACAGACAATGACAAATCACTCCTGAAACTCTAACACAATGCAAATTCATAGCTGCCTGTCTGACCACACGAGCGTTAGAACCTCTGTAACGTCTTTACTTTTCTACCTATCAGAATGCAGATCTCACTGGCCCTCTTCTGCTGAACGGCGCTCTGCACACGGTTCCCCCGGATGTGTTGGGATTTGGGTGGCGAGCGCGGTGGGGTCTCTGCACACAGAAAATTCCCTCTCTGCCGGCAGGGAAGCGTCAGGCCAAGGTCGCAGCGACTTTCAGGCTCGGTAGCACTTAGCAGGTCCGCCGGGCCTCCCGGGCTGAAGACTTTTCACACAATCAGGTGGAGGGAAGACGGAGCCGTCAGAACGCGGCCCATTCACCGAACAAAAAGATTATTTTCCTGACAATGTGAGAAAATGAGACGAGAGCCTCTCTCCGGCCACTGAACCGTGCCGCCTGCCCTTCATCCCCCCCCCCCC
>NW_017308281.1:19619-21559 GCF_000935625.1 Nanorana parkeri | reverse complement strand
AGGAGCTTACACTCTAATGTCCCCTCCCCCCCCACAGTCACATCAGTCTCTGTACAGAGGAGCTTACACTCTAATGTCCCCTCCCCCCACAGTCACATCAGTCTCTGTACAGAGGAATTGGGATCCTCGTCTCCAGATTATGGGATCACGGCACTTTAAATGCTCTTCGCTGCGGCTACTCTGAACCATCTGCGCGGCCGCCGTCTACTAAGCAGAAACATATGGAGAGCAGGCGAGTAATCACCGCGCTCAGACTTCATTCATCGGGGTGATGGCGGCCTGCGCTCAGCGACTGGGGGGTGGGTACCGCGCCAAACAGACCGCTGACCGCACCTTCTGCACTTACGGCCATAATCTGATTTATGTTCTAAAGGTTTCCTCCACACAATGGAAAATGGAGAGCAGAATATCAACACCCTCCCCAGCCAATCACGTATTCCGTCACAAACTAATAAAGCCGAAACTCCGAACACAAAACACTCCCATTGAAATAAATTCCCCAATAGCCCCCAAAGGATATAAATCCACTTTGTGAGCACCAACGGCCTCTACAAACCCAGATTTTACCTTATAAATGTAGCAATGGCATCATCACTGTGCTGTACATAACCTGATCACTGGGGGAGGGGAGACTGAGTATATGTGTCGTCCTGCCTGCAGCAGACTGATCACTGGGGGAGGGGAGACTGAGTATATGTGTCGTCCTGCCTGCAGCAGAGTGATGACTTCATCTCAGCCTAGGCAAAGTCACTGATTGCATTTGTAATGATGAAAGTTGGAGCTTTCCTGAACAATAATATTGTTGCTGTATATTGTGAGAGGTCAGGAATGTATTCATGGAGATTGTAAAGTTGCTGACAGGTCCTCTTTATTGATAATGGATGTATTGGCGTCTCCTGTTTGCAGGAAGCTGAAGTCTGATTGGCAAGAGTCTGCAGTCCCGTTCATACACTTCAGAAGTGACGTTTGTATACAATGTATATAAAACAATAACAATGATTCTGTTTCTTTGTATTAGGATATAATGTTACAATGATTTTCTTGTATTGAATATGAATTAGTAACATTTATATTGATAAGTTATATTATATACTTATATTAGACCTTATATATATATATCTCAGACCTTGTCTCAAAGTATCCCCTCCGCTCATCCATTGACATCCTGCTTTCCAGCTTTCCAGCTTTCGCCTCCAGGACTTCTCTAGAGTCTCTCCCATCCTCTGGAACTCTTTACCCCAACCTGTCCGTCTATCTCCCACCTTGAGTGCCTTTAGGAGATCCCTAAAGAATCATCTCTTCAGGGAAGCCGATCCCACCTCAACCTGACCACTGAACCATCACATTCTCACATAATTCATTCCCACAGCTCACTCCTAATGTATCACTGGCCCCTCCTCTTTTAGATTGTAAGCCCTCAGGGGCGGGGCCCTCCTTACCATCTTGTCTTGAATTGTATTGTGATTGTAATGTCTTCCTTATATTGTACAGCGCTGCGCAAACTGTTGGCGCCATATAAATACTATGCAATAATAAGTTCCGGGAGGAATCCCGGACTCTGGACTCTGGCTCACAGGTCGCCTTCCAGGAGGAGGAGACGCGGCGGATGAGTCTCAGCGAGTCTCCGGGAACGGCGCAGAAGGCGAACGGCGGCCATCCGTCCTTTAGTCTGATTCCTCTAAGTCTTGTCGACATGACGGCCGCTCGCTCCTGCTGACCGCGTGAAAAAAAAGCGGAGTGACACGGCGCTGGCGGAAGACAATTAATGAATGTGTTTTTATGGTCAGCACACAAGAGGTTTGTCTGAAGTTTCCGTGGCCGAGTTCCAGCTCCGGACTGCTGACGAGCGCAAAACGGTAAAAAACTGAAATCGCTCGGCTACTTAGAGAGCGAAAACATAAAAAGTTCCCCCCCGTGAGTCATCGCCATTATATCACACA
>NW_017308281.1:7749-19592 GCF_000935625.1 Nanorana parkeri | reverse complement strand
ATGCTTCAAAAACATTGAACACTTAAAGTGCATTCAAAGCCCAAACTTTTTTTGGTCTTCATTTTGGATGCAGGGAAAAGTTAAACCCATCAGAAGAAGTGAGAGGAAAATCTCTCCTCTTAGACAGTTGTCACCAAAAATTGGTGTCCCGATCCATGGAGAGGTCCCCGGGGGGCGGTGAAAGTCAACTTTACTTTTATTATAATAAAAATTTGCACTAAAAACTGAAAAATCAACAAAAAAGGTTTTCAATGTAAGAGATACATCCTAAAAAACTTCAAAAAAGCTTCAAGAACCTCCCCCCCCCCACCAATATTACCAGTATCAATAAGTGGGCGGAGCTGAGAACACGGATGGTACGAGGTCGCTGGAAGGCCATTGGCTCCGCCTCCCTGATCTGTGACAGACATATCCGAATAATAGAATTTTCTGGATCAGGAAAACGTGAGATGATTTATTCCGAGTGTCGGAAATCTCGCACTCGTCGGCTTCGGAAAGAGAAAAAGAAAAGCAGGACAATAAAAATCGGGATCCGTCACCGCCGTCTGTGTGACACGTAATCAGCTGGTTGGGGGGAAATGGCGGACGCAGCGTCACCGATCTCCGGAAACTCCGCCAAGCGCAGCCGAAGGCTCCCCGCAGAATACGGCTCATATTATGTCATCGCCATCCAGACAATGAGGGAGGAATAAAGACTCTGCGGCTCCTCTGGCAGCGACGTACAGAATCCTCTGCGCTACTGAGACACGGGACGCCATCACGGAAAGACCGCACATTACACGCAGGACAGTGGAACGATCTGGAGGATCTCCAACGTCACCGATGAAGTTTAACACTCGCATGGTGCAGAGCAACACAACGACAATCAATGAACGGCGAATTCCGTCCTGGCGCGCTGCGCTAAAGTCAGGAATAACACACCGCGGTTGGACCGATGTTCAGTATTACAGATTGTTATTGTATGGCGGCTCCTACCGATGACGCGCCACAAAAACACGGAGAAAGCCAATCTCTCTACACACGCAATGCGTCGCCGCGTCCATGGAACGTCCCGAATCTTCCGTACAATCTCTGCCGGAACTTCCAGAGGATTTATGGTAACTTTGTATCGGAAAGCCTCTTCTGGTGACACGCGGCGAGAGGGCGCAGGTCAGCAGATTGTTCAGGACGCGCTAAGCTTTGCGCCCGCCATGCAGGAGTTCCGTAAGTAAGGACGCCGCCAACGCCGGCCAGCTGATCTCCACTCCAGGCTTGAAGGGCGACAACCTAGCCGGCTAATTTGCAGGCTCCATGCCACGGCAACAGATGGGCCCGGCATAAGGAGCCGGGAGACCTGGGATGTGCCGCGATATCATGTTATTCCCATCAGGCGACATCAAAACACGAGCGGACGCCGGGGATGAGCTCTGCCTAATCCATTACTACACTGGATTCACTTAAAAAAGAGCGCGCTTCGTGCGTTGGGTCTCTGTGTGCGCCGCGCTCGGAGGGGGAGGGGGGGTCAGCCAAAGACAGATCTGTGGAGTCTGCAGGATGCCCGCACACGAGAAATGCGCAAATGTGGCCGCGGCCAGAGATGTCAACAGATGCTCATCATAATCCTCTCATCAGAGGAAGAAATCAAACCGAACCGCAGGAGAGCAGGACGTGCCGCCACCGACGCCAAAACCGCGCCGGCAAATACAGTAAAAGGAGCACGAAACTGGGAAAAATCCAAAATGAGTTAAAGGAGAACTCCGAAAATTACACTGAGGGGCCCATTTATATTTGTGTGTTGGATGGGCCACCAATGCACCAGAATACCCCAAAAATCGGACAACTTCCTTCACATGTAGACGTAGATTTTATACCATATCAAATCCAATGGTGGAAGAGACGCGTCCCCGGAAGACGGCGAATTTCAGAGACACGTCCCCAAAGACGGCGAATTTCGGAGATGCGTCCCCGGAAGACGGCGCATTTCAGAGACGCGTCCCCGGAGACCGCGAATTTCAGAGACGTGCCCCCGAAGACGGCAAATTTAAGACACGTGTTCACGGAAGACGGCGAATTTCAGAGACGCATCCCCGGAAGACGCCGAATTTCAGAGACGCGTCCCCGGAAGACGCCGAATTTCAGAGACGCGTCCCCGGAAGACGCCGAATTTCAGAGACGCGTCCATGGAAGACGCCGAATTTCAGAGACGCATCCCCGGAAGACGCCGAATTTCAGAGACGCGTCCCCGGAAGACGCCGAATTTCAGAGACGCATCCCCGGAAGACGCCGAATTTCAGAGACGCGTCCCCGGAAGACGCCGAATTTCAGAGACGCGGCCCCGGAAGATGGCGAATTTCAGAGACGCGTCCCCGGAAGATGGCGAATTTCAGAGACGCGTCCACGGAAGACGCCGAATTTCAGAGACACGTCGCGGGCGAATTTCAGAGACGCGTCCCCGGAAGACGCCGAATTTCAGAGACGAGTCCCCGGAAGACGGCGAATTTCGGAGCCGCGGCCCCGGAAGACGGCGAATTTCAGAGGTGTGATGTGAGAGACCAGAAAATGGCAGAGAACATATCTGGAGTGATGAGCGCACCTCGGGGGCGGGGCTTTCCCCATATGTCTATTCATACAAGAAAGTGAAGAAACGTTTCCCCCCTAATTGCTCTCTGACAAAAATACGAAATATTAGAAGAGGAAAGCGGATACCACGGAAAAAATCCAATACAGCCATGGTTTTCGGGGTCCCCCGCTCTTCTGGGGGACCTGGGACCGTGACACATTTGTTCAGGATGGAACGCGGGGAGCAGAGCAGAGAACGTCTGTTCTCCGCTCTGCTCCGTGTAAACACCGAGACGGAAACGCTGGACTTCCCCTCTCAGCTGTCACAGGAGAGCCAGCACAGCGCTGCGCTAGAACTCCTGTATTGGAGGTGACAGGTTACATAAAGAGAACCTGTCACCTCCAAATGCGATCACATAGGGACTCGTTAGCTCCTGTGTGATAGCAATAAAGTTAAGTGAAAATAAATAATCAAATAAAAATAAAACAAAATTGCTAAAAAGTAAAAAAATAAAATAAATAATAATAATAATCTAAAAAAATAAAACCAACCCGGCTGCCCCCGCCATCTGGTTGCCGATCTCCGTTGGGGTGGGGGGAGGGGGGGCACGCATTGAGGAACCTGGCCTTGGGGCAGCAGAGAGTAAATCTGGCCCTGTACATGGTGGCTGATCCAGCTGAGGATAGACTACAAGTGGCCGTTTCATCACACAGACACGGTTCAGTGTTGTCACCATAAGGAAACTCGTCCTGAGAAATGCCGTGCAGCCATCACCGGAGTCATGTGGACAGGAAGTGGCTGCAGGGGATCGGAGTCATGTAGACAGGAAGTGGCTGCAGGGGATCAGAGTCATGTAGACAGGAAGTGGCTGCAGGGGATCGGCAGCACTGAGATGTAACAAAGGAGGGAAAAGGTAAAACATTAAGTAACAAATGTCATTGTTTTCCGATTCGCAGAGCAAATTATTATCATCCAGTTTATATTTCCGTTAATTGCAGTTCTGATTGTTGGAGGACTCGGCTCTCCCATCCACCTCGAGTCCTCCCGGAATAGTATCATCAGTGAGAATTTGCCCCGGCCGGGGTAATTCCCGTCTGAAATCCTCCCGTCACAAGACGGAATTAAAGCCGCGTATTATCTGCGCCGTATTTGGCAGCGATCCGCATTCAATTAAAGACGCAGGCGGCTCTCGGGGGACGAGGAGGTGTCGGTGACAGAATGAATTTATACAATATTATCATTAATTGTAATAAGTTTATCAGAGTTAATTATCACTGTTGATGCAAAACTTCCATCACCTTCCCCGGCTGCTATAGGTGGCAGGAACAGCGAGGAATCCGACTTCCCGGAGCCGCCAGATAAACCGCACAACGGGAAAACTGCGAGGACGCCGCGCGGGAGAAAACTAAAGAGAGAACGAAACGCGCCGGATTATCGAAAGTTACACCTTTAAATAGGACCTGTCATCACATAGGTCTCATCATTTTCTTGGAGTACATACATCCTCAGTAATGGGGGAGGGGAGACTGAGGAAATGCTTCCTCCTGCCTGCAGCAGACTGATCACCGGGGGAGGGGAGACTGAGGAAACGCTTCCTCCTGCCTGCAGCAGACTGATCACTGGGGGAGGGGAGACTGAGGAAACGCTTCCTCCTGCCTGCAGCGGACTGATCACTGGGGGAGGGGAGACTGAGGAAACGCTTCCTCCTGCCTGCAGCGGACTGATCACTGGTGGAGGGGAGACTGAGGAAACGCTTCCTCCTGCCTGCAGCGGACTGATCACTGGGGGAGGGGAGACTGAGGAAATGCTTCCTCTTGCCTGCAGCGGACTGATCACTGGTGCAGGGGAGACTGAGGAAATGCTTCCTCCTGCCTGCAGCACACTGATCACTGGGGGAGGGGAGACTGAGGAATTGCTTCCCCCTGCTTGCAGCAGAGTGATCACTGAGGGGAGGGGAGACTGAGGAAATGCTTCCCCCTGCCTGCAGCACACTGATCACTGGGGGAGGGGAGGAGAGGGGATGGGAGGAGAGCCATTCCTCTGGACAATTACCCCCCACTGGGGTATCAGAGATACAATGAGCGCCCTGTTCCCTATGTGTGCTCCCCTATAGACTCTGATACCTCCACGGAGATCCCAACAACATTCCCAACACAGAGCTGTAACCCCGAGAGATCGCTGCCAGCCATGCCGATCACAAAATAACTCTGTGCCGCACATCGGCATGGCGTGAGCAGACACACTTCATTTTATAGGGTGTCAGGTGCCCAGTTTGCCCATTGACATCCATTGCCAGGAGAGACCATGACGTGCCGGTTGGTTACATCTACTGATTCCCAACAGATCCCACATAACAATATGTAACCGCAGTCTGCACCGCGTCAGGCACTGCAGGGCCGCTCACATGCAGGAACGTCACTTATTTACAGAGAGAAGGGAGTCGCCACCTTCCCCCGACTCCCCATGTCATGTGATGTACAACCTGATCACATGATGCAGAAATAAAGGGGAAGGCGGGATCTCTTCCCGGATCCCAGTGACGCCCTCACTATTCGGAATGTTATTTTTTTTCTCCCCGACATTTTCCTTTTACAAACAGAAATCCGGCCGGCCAGCCGCTCCTCGCTCTGCAGGTTTTGGGCCTTGTTCACACCAAATGCAGACCAGATGCGGTTAGGTTTCTGCACACGCAGTGCAGTGGGTTGTGCCGCGTTTTGGATGCGTTTTTGATGCGTTTAGGGCCGGTTTTGGTTTAAAAAAAAATTCTTTTTTTTTAAAGTTTAACATGGGCTTTCAGGCACTTGCATGCTGCTCTCCGGCAGCCATCCTTAACTTCGGGGGGCCGGGGAAGGAACGGAGAACAGAGGAGGCAATCGACGATCAGTCCTGAATAATTAGAAGTTGTCACTAAGAATTAATTTCCTCATTTTTCAAAAGGATACACAGAAATTACCATGTTATTATATGACAGCGTCCCGGAGAGGATTGTATTAAATTTAATTTCCAGCGCGGCCCACACAACAAATTACAGTCATAAATAAGATGGGAGGAAGGAAGATGCCGAGCATATGTTATATAGCGAGGAGGGTAGCCCAGGGACCGCCAACAACCAACTTCATTTCATTTTATTTAAATCAGCCAGACACAGCGTGGATGTGAGTGACGGGCCGGGCTAATGGGGCCGACACGGAGGAGGCTGACATCCTAAAGAGGACCTGTCCTACGGGGGACCACCGGCAAGACAAGGCGGCTGCATCAGGCGACCATCTCACGTCTGTCAGCGCTCAACTGTGCAAACAAGCCAGCCAATCGGGTCACAGATCATTAGATTACAATGGATATCCCTGGCCAATCACTATTGTTTCCTGCAGGTTCCTCCACCCATCTCCTCTGTTTGCCCAAGTTCACCACCAATCATCATGTCCCCGCGGGTTCTTCGGCAATCACCTGGGTTCCCCAGTTTTAGGCCAATCTCCATTGTTCCCCTAGGTTTGGGCCAATCTCCATTGTTCCCCTAGGTTTTGGCCAATCTCCCTTGTTCCCCTAGGTTCTGGCCAATCTCCATTGTTCCCCTAGGTTCTGGCCAATCTCCATTGTTCCCCTAGGTTCAGGCCAATCTCCATTTTTCCCCTAGGTTCCGGCCAATCTCCATTGTTCCCCTAGGTTTGGGCCAATCTCCATTGTTCCCCTAGGTTTGGGCCAATCTCCATTGTTCCCCTAGGTTCCGGCCAATCTCCATTGTTCCCCTAGGTTTGGGCCAATCTCCATTGTTCCCCTAGGTTCCGGCCAATCTCCATTGTTCCCCTAGGTTTGGGCCAATCTCCATTGTTCCCCTAGGTTCCGACCAATCTCCATTGCTCTTCTACGTAGAGTCTCTGCAGTGGCCGGACATCGCGGGGTTAATTGTCTTTTTTTAGAAGGAATTTGTGGAATTTGGTAAATTTTCTTTTATCGATTTTCACGTCTCTTCACTACAATCTGAATACCAGGCGATCACACTATGAGCACTGCACAGGCCGATCCCACTATGAGCACTGCACAGGCCGATCCCACTATGAGCACTGCACAGGCCGATCCCACTATGAGCACTGCACAGGCCGATCCCACTATGAGCACTGCACAGGCCGATCCCACTATGAGCACCAATTATGCTGGAAATGTATTCCATGGCCTGGAGGAAAGAAGGACAGCAACTCCCATCATGCTCCTGACAGGTCATGACTGGGACTTGTAGTTCTCTGACAGCTGCAATGGTGGTCATGTGTGCAGAGCATGTAAAAGGGAACTCACCCAGAATAACACATTGAGAGAAGCCAGTCTGTGATTGGACAACACAAAGTGCACCGACTGTAATCCCCATGTGATGACCCGCGGCGACCAATGGCTGAAGTCCCTGCGCTGCCCCATCACCTCCAGCCTGGCAGTGCGAATACAATGCATGAGATTCAGCCAATCTGCCCCAGAAGACCAGAGGACCTGTACTACACCTGCCACAGGTCCTGCCAGCTCGGGGGGGGGCTTGTCATGGTGGTCCCCCTTCCCAGGCAGTTCATGACACCGATCTGGCCGCGGCACCATCCGGCTCAGTGGCAGGCTGTGAAGTAACGGCAGCTGGGAGGGGTGCACAGTAATCGGAACATTCTACCTCATGGGCCCCGGGGAACTAATCTTGGTCAGTCCTCAACAGATTCTTCTCTGACATCAGCCGTGGAGAAAACACGGTGGGCGGATGAAGACATTAGTAACTCGGCCTCAACCGGCCAATTTCCATCTCCTGGCTGTGCCCATCGATCGCCTATCTCATGCGGCATCATCTACAACGCACTCAGCGCCCGCACTGTGATGTCTGAACCATTACTGCCAAACTTCTGACCCAACAGGGTGTGGATACCGGCGGTCCTGTCACCTCATCAGTCCGGTCACCCATCTGTTATCTGCATCACCAGAACCGCGGAGCCCAGGGGGGCCAACATGGCAACCTATCACTAAACCTCTGAGCACTGCCAGAACCGCGGAGCCCAGGGGGGCAACATGGCAACCTATCACTCTACCACAGCTGCACAGCCCAGGGGGGCAACATGGCAACCTATCACTAAACCTCTGAGCACTACCAGAACCGCGGAGCCCAGGGGGGCAACATGGCAACCTATCACTAAACCTCTGAGCACTACCAGAACCGCGGAGCCCAGGGGGGCAACATGGCAACCTATCACTCTACCACTGAGCACTGCCACAGCTGCACAGTCCCAAAAGCGAGGCCGGAACGCCCAAGCTCGGGGGGGGGGGGGGGGGGGCAACATGGCAACCTATCACTCTACCACTGAGTACAGCGGAGCCCAGGGGGGGCAACATATCACTCCAACAATAACTACTACCAGAACTGGGTTGGCCCAGGGGGCAACATGGCAACCTATGCAACCTATTGCTCACCTCTACAGAGACCCAGATGCCATGTAGATCACAGCACATCTGATTGGTCAATCTTACCACAGGGAAGACTCATGGGTCCACGTAATGACAATGTACACAGAGCAAAATTGCCAAAATTTTATCGCACTTTACCAAAGTAAAAAAATTAATAAAAATCTGATTGGCTGGAGAGGGCTACAACATTCATCACACGTGTTTTCCTGGGCTATCACCTGGGAACCCCAATGGAAGGAAGGAATTAGGTAACAGTAGAAGTGCCAAAACATTGTACTATATTGGAGAAATCATAGATCTGAAAACATTATATTCTATAGGTGACAACATAGGCCCCTCCCACCCTGCTCTCTAGCGGTGACACTACAGCCGCCCACCCCACGACACACACCCCTGACACCCAGTACTCTATAGGAGACAGCACAGACCCTACGGCTGGGTTCACACCTAGGCGTAGCGAATATGCGCGTTTGTCGCGCGTTTATTCGCGGTTTTATTCGGGGGCTACCTGGCTGTATCCCAATGGATACGCGCGGCGAATACGGCACAAAGAAGCTCCTGTACTTCTTCGGGCGTAGGGCGTTTTGCAGCCCGTTCCTACGCGCTGTAAAACGCCCAGGTGGGAACCACGCCCATAGGCAATCATTGGTTTTCACATGTTGAGCGTTCCAGGTGTGAACCAGGCCTAAGACACTGCACGTAGTAATGGCCGCATGACACTGCACGTAGTAATGGCCGCATGGCACTGCACGTAGTAATGGCCGCATGGCCATACCATATTCCATATGCAGTGTAGGGGCCACAGCCTCCAGAGATGAGGTTGGGAAGTCGCCTCTTATTACCATTGAACAATGTTGTGTCCGGTCACTTGCTCCTCGTATCGATTTACTTGTAATAATCTTTCAGGTATTGAAAGGTTTACAATACGACTTGTGATGGTTTTTTGGCCATCACCAAACAGCGCCTACACACAGAATCCGGCAGAGGCGCGGCATCCTCGGCTACGCCGGCGGCAGTCATAATGGAGTTCATTTCCCAGAATCCCCCCCGATTCCCAGACTCTCCGGGGAGCCCGAAACTTTCTGAAGAGTTGGAGAATCAATTCCAGACACTTGTGATTTCCGAGCGGCGGGGTCACCGCGTTATCCGCCCTGATAGAAATCAGACTATTTTGGAGAATGAGAGATAATTGAAATGATTAATTAATTTAACAAGACTTAGTTCTGCTTCCATTGCACAGCTGCAGAGGAACCGTATTAATTTGTTATTTTCTTGGTAATTTGGCTGATGATGAATCTGGGAGGAAGGACTTCGGAAACTGTCAGAGTATATTTATGGGGGAATCGGTCTATAGATAGATCCGCAGACCGAATTCTCCGAGAATTGTAACAATTGTGTCTCTGCGGAGGATAAAAGGGGAACTCCGAAGATTACATTCCTCATGACACTGTATGATATCGGGCGGTGCGCACCTCCCGCTGGCCCTCCTCATTGTGAGCAGTGATACCCCAACTGAGACTTTCAATTCCCACCGCGCCGTCTGACCCCAGAGATATTCCTGACCGGATATTCCTGAGTGGATACATGTATATATGGATTAATAACACGCGTAACATGTTTCTTTATTCATAGAACTGTCTTATGTTTCCGATTCCACTGGGATTATATTGTTCCCTATTATTGATATGTGGTATATGTTTATTAAATAAAAGTAATTCACCGGCACACACTTGAAGGGTTTTTAAAGTATTGATGTGTTTATTCAATACCCGGTGTCACATGATGTCATACGGTGCTAACGCTTCGGGTCCGCACAGGGATCCTTCATCAGAGCGACAGTGACACAATGCATAGGTGAACATGCAGGTATAAATACACATCAATCCAGGTGCAAACAGACAGCCCATGACATCATAACGACGTAATTCCCGCCAAAATTCAAAAAGATAGACACACCCACATCAACGCAGAAGGATTCTATTCGCATTAAGTGCAAAAAAAAAGGCTACATGTGTGTAAGGATCCCTGTCATTGGATCTACCTGTTGTCGATGCCGCAGTATCCCCGGTTGCCATGGTCACCCTTCAAGTGTGTGCCGGTGAATTACTTTTATTTACTATTAGTGTTTTGCACGGCGCCATCCGTGTGGTCACCTGGGCACCACATGTACCTCGTGGTTTTGAGACCGTGGCAGTGCGAATGGGATTTGGACTTTGTGGTATATGTTTATGACATGAATCAACCATTTCCTCCGGTTCTGTGGTTCCCGCCTCAACCTAACCAATGAACCGTCACCTTCTCAAACAATTCATCCCCACACAGCTACCTCCTCATGTATCACTGGCCCCTCCCCTTTTAGATTGTAAGCCCTCAGGGGCGGGGACCTTCTTATCATCTTGTCTTGAATTGTATTGTGATTGTAATGTCTTCCTTATATTGTAAAGCGCTGCGCAAACTGTTGGCGCTATATAAATACTATATAATAATAATAATAATAGCTGTTAGACTGTCAATGTCGGGTACATTTAGATCATTTAGTTTTTAGTATGCAATTATAATACAAATGTATCGTTTTTACATATATTATTATCTGTGCATCTTCTTCCCAAGGAGTATAATCCCTTTGGGGGTTACTTTTTCCTTCATTACATAGAACTGCGTCACCCGCAAACCAGAGACAACCCTGGGATTATATACGGAGGAGATATGAACCAGCCAATGAGAAGGGGGGGCTTAGAGAGTGGGACAGATAATAGCTGGAATCTTATTGGTTGGTTTATGGCGTCCCATGGCCCCTCCCACCAAACCACCGACTAATCCACATACATTATTGAACAAAACGCAATCCGCTTCCCACCAAAAAGAAGGAACAAAAGTGGAATTCTGGGAGCGACACCGGAGGAAGATCCTTCAGAATACAACGCATCGCTTTTTAAAGTGACGCTGAGCGGCCAATGTGCGGCGTTTCCATTCATATCCATCAGACGGCGAATGGTCGGTTTGCTGCGACCTCGCCGAATCATTCGCCGTAGTTATAAAATGTATTTCTTCTCCATCACCTCCGGAATGAGTCACATCCCCTGCCATTCCATGTACATTTCAATTAACAGAGATAGAGAGATAGATATTGATGATAGATATTGATACATTAATATATATTGATAGATTATAGATACAGACATGAGTCCATAAGTGAAGTAATTGGTAGAAGATTTATTGTATTTTCAAGGAATCAGTCACAGTGATCAGCTCGGTCTTCCAAATATTGATGAATAGATAAATAGACAGACAGATATTGATAGATTAATAGATATTGATAGATTATAGATACAGATAGATAGATATTGATGAATAGATAGACGAGTCGCCATGATCAGCTCGGTCTATGCCACTCGGTCTATCAAATATTGATAGATAGATATTGATACATTAATAGATATTGATAGATTATAGATACAGCTAGATAGATTGTGATGAATAGATATTGATGATAGATAGATATTGATACATTAATAGATATTGATAGATTATAGATACAGCTAGATAGATTGTGATGAATAGATATTGATGATAGATAGATATTGATACATTAATAGATATTGATAGATTATAGATACAGACATGAGTCTATAAGTGAAGTAATCGGTAGAAATGTGTATTGTATTTTCATGGAATCGGTCGCAGTGATCGGCTCGGTCTCTGATAGGGAATGTTTTTGCAGATACAAAAAAAATAGCTGATTATGCGGCGCGATAATGTCTACAAATGGTAAAAATAAAGCGATGGCGTCTCGTCTCTCGCAGAACGGAGATGTGTCGCGCTCGATAGAAAAATTTCAATAATTACATTCCGTTTCTTTGATTCTTATTTTTTTTTTTAC
>NW_017308281.1:6781-7688 GCF_000935625.1 Nanorana parkeri | reverse complement strand
TGTATCCAATTGTGTAATTCTGCCAAAGCGGATACCGACGGAGACGCAATGACAAACAGGTCGCTTTTAAATAAATATCTTATTAGCTGAGTGAAGTACACTGACAAAGAGTAATTTATTCTCCTTTAAACTGCTCTCGACAATTTCAGGTGTTTCCAAATGAGATCACACAAGAGTGATTAAATGCATCTGATAACAAGGCACACATTGCCGAAATTACTCACTGCCTCATTTTATGATTAATTAAACATGTAGATTAAAGTTGCAAAAGAATTTAGATTAATGAGCAAGTTAAGTCTTGCTGATATAAGTGAATTGGGAATTGGATGCTCCGAGGAACTTTATAAACATGCATTTTATAATGAGAGAGACAAGGCTGCATGTTCGGTGCCGGTCACAAGGGCCTTCCGCGATTCAGTCTTTTTTAACATGCTTTGACAGCTTTCAAATAACATCCGACTGGAGGCTTTAAACTTTGTGCGGCGCAGTAAAGCAGGAGGCGGCCCCGGCGTGTAGCGGCGGTAACACTACTCTCCGTATCTCCGAGGTAATGACCCCCAGTTACAGCAGCTGTTCACTGTAATTATCGGCCTCGATTGTTCTCTGGATGGCTTCCTGGTTAAACACGGTTATGTAACTCACACCGACTCACCTCCGAAAATCTGACGAATGGGAAAAAAAAAAAGAAAGAGAGAGCGAGAGCGAGAGAGAGAGAGAGCGAGAGAGAGAGAGAGAGAGAGAACGCGTCTTTTTTCCTTTTCCCTCTGTAAGGCGACACAAAGCCAGATATTAAAGCGAAGAGCTCTTATAAAATTCAGGCGTTCCATTCCTCTTCAGCAGAAGCCGCGCGTGACGCATTCGCCCACGCGTTCCGTCCTTATTTTTACAGGAGCTCCCATTACGGCGG
>NW_017308281.1:2407-6560 GCF_000935625.1 Nanorana parkeri | reverse complement strand
GAGCGGACGGCGGGAGGCACAGAATGTTTTTTTGTCCCGCGTCCAAGCGTAAAATGGAAAGCGGAGGGCCGTCCAAGCTGAGGATCAGCGCGCCGGAGTCGCTGGGAATACTTGGGAACATTGTAATTGATATTTCGATACAAATGATTCTTTTTCACACGTGTTATTTTACAGCAGAGCAGCGCAGATGTACGGACGCGGAGATCCGAGTCGACGTGGCCGCCCCCCATTGAATCCCCTATACAAGTTGTGCTCTATTGTCACCATTGTTTATTGTAACACATCACTCCTGATATTTGTGTCATTTATATAAGTCAATAAAACTGAGAAATGAAGAAAACAAAAAAAGAGGGAAAAACAAGGAGAAGGACCCATGGAGGGAGAAGACCCCGAGCTCCATGGAAGGACTTGTGGAGGGAGAAGACCCCGAGCTCCATGGAAGGACTTGTGGAGGGAGAAGACCCCGAGCTCCATGGAAGGACTCATGGAGGGAGAAGACCCCGAGCTCCATGGAAGGACTCGTGGAGGGAGAAGACCCCGAGCTCCATGGAAGTTCTACAGATATTCTCTGTGTACAATGTATCAGAGTTCAGTTTCGGGAAGATGCTCCATGAGTGAAGGTGGTTTATTGCTCCTAGTGCGGGATTAGGAGGCGGCCGGAATCTAGAGATGGAATTCATGTTCCCGGCGCGATTAACATTCACTAATTTGTCTGGTTATTTCATGAACGGAGATTGTGCCCGGCTCCTCCGGGAGGGAAGGGGTTAATTATGCTTTCCCTTCCAGGGGATTCCAGACGCTGCATGCGAGCTATAACGATGACAAAGATTATAAATTACACTCATTAACCCAACATGATTATCATATGGAGATTATCCGTGTACCTGTCACTTAGCCGTGTCCCCTGGATCACCATTTACACAGAACTCCCCATCCTACAGCCCCAATCAATTACCATCACTCCTGGCAGAGCCGCTCTCCCATCACACCGAGCTCACCGCCGGCTGTCAGACATTATTACTTACCGAGAGGGAGAGCAAAACCTGAGCGCCAAATACTTCCATCATAGCTGAGCCGATGTCCGAGAGTGTGGACTGTGCCACCATTGTAATGAGGATCCCTCCCTTACCACTGACAATACTTCCATCATGGCTGAGCCGATGTCCGATGTCAGAGAGTGTGCCACCATTGTGACGGGGATCCCCCATCCCTCCCTTACCACTGACAATACTTCCGTCATGGCTGAGCCGATGCCGATGTCAGAGAGTGTGGACTGTGCCACCATTGTGACGGGGATCCCCCATCCCTCCCTTACCACTGACAATACTTCCGTCATGGCTGAGCCGAGGCCAATGTCCGAGAGTGTGGACTGTGCCACCATTGTGACGGGGATCCCCCATCCCTCCCTTACCACTGACAATACTTCCGTCATGGCTGAGCCGTCCCCGAGCTCCATGGAAGGACTCGTGGAGGGAGAAGACCCCGAGCTCCATGGAAGGACTTGTGGAGGGAGAAGTCCCCGAGCTCCATGGAAGGACTCGTGGAGGGAGAAGACCCCGAGCTCCATGGAAGGACTCGTGGAGGGAGAAGACCCCGAGCTCCATGGAAGTTCTACAGATATTCTCTGTGTACAATGTATCAGAGTTCAGTTTCGGGAAGATGCTCCATGAGTGAAGGTGGTTTATTGCTCCTAGTGCGGGATTAGGAGGCGGCCGGAATGGAAGGACTCGTGGAGGGAGAAGACCCCGAGCTCCATGGAAGTTCTACAGATATTCTCTGTGTACAATGTATCAGAGTTCAGTTTCGGGAAGATGCTCCATGAGTGAAGGTGGTTTATTGCTCCTAGTGCGGGATTAGGAGGCGGCCGGAATCTAGAGATGGAATTCATGTTCCCGGCGCGATTAACATTCACTAATTTGTCTGGTTATTTCATGAACGGAGATTGTGCCCGGCTCCTCCGGGAGGGAAGGGGTTAATTATGCTTTCCCTTCCAGGGGATTCCAGACGCTGCATGCGAGCTATAACGATGACAAAGATTATAAATTACACTCATTAACCCAACATGATTATCATATGGAGATTATCCGTGTACCTGTCACTTAGCCGTGTCCCCTGGATCACCATTTACACAGAACTCCCCATCCTACAGCCCCAATCAATTACCATCACTCCTGGCAGAGCCGCTCTCCCATCACACCGAGCTCACCGCCGGCTGTCAGACATTATTACTTACCGAGAGGGAGAGCAAAACCTGAGCGCCAAATACTTCCATCATAGCTGAGCCGATGTCCGAGAGTGTGGACTGTGCCACCATTGTAATGAGGATCCCTCCCTTACCACTGACAATACTTCCATCATGGCTGAGCCGATGTCCGATGTCAGAGAGTGTGCCACCATTGTGACGGGGATCCCCCATCCCTCCCTTACCACTGACAATACTTCCATCATGGCTGAGCCGAGGCCAATGTCCGAGAGGGTGGACTGTGCCACCATTGTAATGAGGATCCCTCCCTTACCACTGACAATACTTCCATCATGGCTGAGCCGAGGCCAATGTCCGAGAGGGTGGACTGTGCCACCATTGTAATGAGGATCCCTCCCTTACCACTGACAATACTTCCATCATGGCTGAGCCGAGGCCAATGTCCGAGAGGGTGGACTGTGCCACCATTGTAATGAGGATCCCTCCCTTACCACTGACAATACTTCCATCATGGCTGAGCCGAGGCCAATGTCCGAGAGGGTGGACTGTGCCACCATTGTAATGAGGATCCCTCCCTTACCACTGACAATACTTCCATCATGGCTGAGCCGAGGCCAATGTCCGAGAGGGTGGACTGTGCCACCATTGTAATGAGGATCCCTCCCTTACCACTGACAATACTTCCATCATGGCTGAGCCGAGGCCAATGTCCGAGAGGGTGGACTGTGCCACCATTGTAATGAGGATCCCTCCCTTACCACTGACAATACTTCCATCATGGCTGAGCCGAGGCCAATGTCCGAGAGGGTGGACTGTGCCACCATTGTAATGAGGATCCCTCCCTTACCACTGACAATACTTCCATCATGGCTGAGCCGAGGCCAATGTCCGAGAGGGTGGACTGTGCCACCATTGTAATGAGGATCCCTCCCTTACCACTGACAATACTTCCATCATGGCTGAGCCGAGGCCAATGTCCGAGAGGGTGGACTGTGCCACCATTGTAATGAGGATCCCTCCCTTACCACTGACAATACTTCCATCATGGCTGAGCCGAGGCCAATGTCCGAGAGGGTGGACTGTGCCACCATTGTAATGAGGATCCCTCCCTTACCACTGACAATACTTCCATCATGGCTGAGCCGAGGCCAATGTCCGAGAGGGTGGACTGTGCCACCATTGTAATGAGGATCCCTCCCTTACCACTGACAATACTTCCATCATGGCTGAGCCGAGGCCAATGTCCGAGAGGGTGGACTGTGCCACCATTGTAATGAGGATCCCTCCCTTACCACTGACAATACTTCCATCATGGCTGAGCCGAGGCCAATGTCCGAGAGGGTGGACTGTGCCACCATTGTAATGAGGATCCCTCCCTTACCACTGACAATACTTCCATCATGGCTGAGCCGAGGCCAATGTCCGAGAGGGTGGACTGTGCCACCATTGTAATGAGGATCCCTCCCTTACCACTGACAATACTTCCATCATGGCTGAGCCGAGGCCAATGTCCGAGAGGGTGGACTGTGCCACCATTGTAATGAGGATCCCTCCCTTACCACTGACAATACTTCCATCATGGCTGAGCCGAGGCCAATGTCCGAGAGGGTGGACTGTGCCACCATTGTAATGAGGATCCCTCCCTTACCACTGACAATACTTCCATCATGGCTGAGCCGATGTCCGAGAGTGTGGACTGTGGCACCATTGTGACGGGGATCCCCCATCCCTCCCTTACCACTGACAATACTTCCGTCATGGCTGTGCCGAGGCCTGACTTCATCCATCTACTTATGGACTGTAGTCTTCTATCTTACATTGGAATTCATATCCGGACTATAAGTGGTTCAGTTCCGGTTCTGGTTGGAGAATATGAAGCCGAGTCAGACAGAATTCCCGGATATCGTACAGATCGGACCAGAACCCGTATAATGTCTGAACCTCCCAGGA
>NW_017308281.1:1192-2041 GCF_000935625.1 Nanorana parkeri | reverse complement strand
CAGCACTTTGGATGAAACTCTCCCTAAATCTCATGCATGTAAATGAAACTTGTCACGTTATAAATCTGGAGAGATGACGGAGCGAAGACCGACTGCGAGACTCCCCGTCATGGCCAGAAAAGTGTGCCGAGCACAGCGTGGGGACCCCCGAGGGCCAAATTCTCCGGCTCCAATTCTTCCACCTACTCCTTCGCATTTCCCAAAATCTTATTCCTGAGCCAATCGAGTCGTCGTCTCCCCTCCCCCGAGTCACAATGGGACCCTCCGCCTTCTCATTTCCTGCTATTGATGGTTATTGAATGAGAGAGCCGTGCGGAGGAGAGAAGCGGACGTATTACACGCTGCTATGATGTCATCGCTCCGTGCCGATCTCCCGCGCTTATTTACTCTGTCATCATAAGAGCGGGGACGTTCAGACAATACATTATAGAGGAAGGAGCAGAGTCCTCCAGCAGAGCACTCTCCTCTCCTGATATACTCTGCTGGAGGACTCTGCTCCTTCCTCTATAGCTCTCCTCTCCTGATATACTCTGCTCTGCTGGAGGACTCTGCTCCTTCCTCTATAACTCTCCTCTCCTGATATACTCTGCTCTGCTGGAGGACTCTGCTCCTTCCTCTATAACTCTCCTCTCCTGATATACTCTGCTCTGCTGGAGGACTCTGCTCCTTCCTCTATAACTCTCCTCTCCTGAGATACTCTGCTCTGCTGGAGGACTCTGCTCCTTCCTCTATAACTCTCCACTCCTGAAATACTCTGCTGGAGGACTCTGCTCCTTCCTCTATGACTCTCCTCTAATACTCTGCTCTGCTGGAGGACTCTGCTCCTTCCTCTATAACTCTCCTCTCCTG
>NW_017308281.1:0-908 GCF_000935625.1 Nanorana parkeri | reverse complement strand
CGGCTGCAGGACTCTGCTCTTTCCTCCTCGACTCTCCTCTAATACTCTGCTCTGCTGGAGGACTCTGCTCCTTCCTCTATAACTCTCCACTCCTGAAATACTCTGCTGGAGGACTCTGCTCCTTCCTCTATGACTCTCCTCTAATACTCTGCTCTGCTGGAGGACTCTGCTCCTTCCTCTATAACTCTCCACTCCTGAAATACTCTGCTGGAGGACTCTGCTCCTTCCTCTATGACTCTCCTCTAATACTCTGCTCTGCTGGAGGACTCTGCTCCTTCCTCTGCTGGAGGACTCTGCTCTGCTGGAGGACTCCCCCCAACCTATCCATCCACACAGAGATTTAAGTCTCTACATTTGTATAGAGCTGAGTGGAGATGAGCCTGCAGTCGGAGGGACACCGAAGATGGAAGCTGCGCTATTTATAGCGGGGGGGAGGGGGGGTGCGTTGTATCCCACGCATTCTCTCGTGTTTCAGGTGTAACTTTCAGTCCAGTTCATATTATTGTCGGTTGCTTTCACTATGACGAGTCTGCACTTTAAATAGCAGCGCGCGGTTCCCATGCCGCATTCTCGGGGCCCGGCTCCGGTTACCGTCGTGCTGGCAGGACAATGATCGCCGGCAAAACAGCATCGGGGTTGTTTCAGGTAAAATCTCCCCTTCGGCCGGCTGTATGGAGACACGAGGAGGGCCCCTCCACCTCCCGGAGCCGCCCATCAATCCCTGTGTGCGCAATAATGGCGGCGGAGCGCGGTGACGAGACCCGCCGGCTGCAAATCAGATCTCCTCACACTGCCGCCCTCTGCACCCCCGGCCACAGGGCCACATTAGGCCCCCGGGAGCCCAGCAGTCAGCAGGGGGAGCATTGATACGATCTCTATCCACGGAACACGTCCCCAATCTCTGACCC
>NW_017308280.1:233643-236017 GCF_000935625.1 Nanorana parkeri | reverse complement strand
TCTATAGAGACGCTCGATCGCTTGACTGTGTTAAGCTCCCGTTGTAATTACTAGAGTTACTCGCCACAAGTTGCCCCACCTAACCCCTACCCTGCCCCGGGCCTTAACTCCGTCAGGTCAGCGGTGTGACTCCGAGTACAGAGATCATGAACAACTCCGAGTGCAGAGACCAGTGATGTGATGCACAGTACAGAGACCAGCGGTGTGATGCATATGCCATCTTGGGATGTGCTCTCTCTGCATGTAAATCATGCTCAGAAAACATACAGACCCATTGCACTCCTGACCGGATAGAAAACCCAAATTGTAGGGTGGGTGCTCAAATGACCGCGGATGCCTCCGCAGAATAAATCCAGAAAATTCAAAAAAGGTCACAAGCACTCCAGCATGTAGAAAATTCAATGTTTATTGACTTCACAAGTGTCACATCATCAGAGCGACGTTTCGGAACAGCAAAGTCCCTTCCTCAGGCAAAACAGATAATGAACACATTCATTATCTGTGTTCATTAACGTGTTCATTATCTGTTTTGCCTGAGGAAGGGACTTTGCTGTTCCGAAACGTCGCTCTGATGATGTGACACTTGTGAAGTCAATAAACATTGACTTTTCTACATGCTGGAGTGCTTGTGACCTTTTTTGAATTTTATGTAAATCATGCTGGGAATGTCCACATTCATGTGAACAGCTGTAAACAATATTTTTCTGTGTCTCCCTAGAAATGGTGTGTTGTCAAGGAAATGTACTGTATCATATTTCCAAAGTCCTTTCATTAAAAATGGTAAAAAGAGGGGTGGAGTGGGAGAACCTGGGTTGGTGGAGTGGAGGCATCTGAAGATAGTCTGTTGTACATGTCTTTGCAGCTTAATGTTAGAGATGCAGATACAGTGCACGTTGCAGAGTATCAACAACAGGCTTCCATCTAGCAGCAGACCTAGCAGGACCTACGCTGAAGCCAGTCTCTTGAAGGACTGATGTCCTGCCTCTCCCGCGCTGTCCTGCCAGTAGTATCTCTGCAGTCTTCCTCCCAGCCTATCACAGCTGAGGGCGGAGGAAGCTGCAGGTGGTTGGAGGAGCCGGTAAAGAACATACAAATTGATTCTTCTCCTTGGCCGCTCTGTAGCGGCAGCAACCGAGGAGGGGAGAGAACTGTAGAAGCGGCCCCCACGCAATTTTCACTCGCCAATTGCGAGGGGGCGAGTGGAAATTTTTAGCCCTGCATATATATATGTATGTATATGTGTGTGTGTTTTTTGGTTGAAAACGTGATGAAATTTGCTGCGTTTGTCATGCATCAGCGTCAGGTGGTCATAATAATCTGGCCACTCAGTGTACACATACACATATACATATATATACTACAAACTACAAACGTGGCAAAGAAGCTCATGCAGCAATTTGAGCTGAAAGCTTTTGCGTTATTTCACCAATAACGGTACACCATGTGCGACCTGCACTTTACATGCATTATATGAATGTGCGCAAAAGTGCACAATCTTGTGCGTGTCCACGTGCATGCCAGGTGTGAATGGGGCCTAATATAGTAGCTAACATTGGGCCCATTAACCTTTCTTAGTTATTATGACACAAGGAAAAAAAAATCCCTGAGGAGTAATTTCATTTTTTTTTCTGCCAGAAAAGCTGTTCTATTCACCTTTTATCTCCCTTCTCCATCTCTGCCTCTTCCCTTCTCACCATTTACATTGTCCATCTTTGTTCTCTTTTCCCTTTCTTTTCCCTTCCCGTTTGTTTTCCACATCCTTATTCCACTTTTTCTTCCTATTTGCCTATATTTTTATTCCATCCTTCCATACCTTTCCAGCATTTCAGATACCAGATAATACAAAAATCTGTTTTTGCATTTAAGAAAAACAGAATATTAAAATTGTATCATTTCAAGTGTGAAGTAAAATTAAGATTGCATTGTTGCATTATGAGCACCTTTTTGAGAAAGTCATTGAACGAAACATGTCAAAGGAAAACCTGCCTTCATCTCTCTCAGCTGAGTGCTGCTAACGCTCAAAAGCTCGATTTTTTTTCGTTGTTTCCGTAAGTGCATTTGAGTTCTTTTATGAAATAAATATTTGTGTTACTGCACTTAGATAGCCTCCTCTTTGTCTCCTTCAAATTTTTCCCTGGGGGACACCATTAGGTGAACGCCGCCATTCCGGGCGGCGAGGGATCAGGTGACCGAAGGAGAAGGAGAGACCCACGCCGGTACTTGACAAGGAGACATTAGAAGGGGTTGGAAAACCAGAACTTTAAAAGACCTCTTTAACAAGGAGACCCTCTTGGGGAATTGTCATTGAATGTTTGGAGGACTGCCGGACAGATTGATCAAGTGTCACTGAGAGAAGGAAGTTGCCCTTTCTTAA
>NW_017308280.1:223387-233024 GCF_000935625.1 Nanorana parkeri | reverse complement strand
GTGAAATGTATCTAAACATCGGGCTCTCGAGCTGTCAAAACAAATAGCAGAGAGGTGAGGTGAGTCACTGCTGCCTCTCTGCTATTTTGAGCTGTCAAATACAGGATCGCAAATTGTGGTCCTCTATTTGCATGTAACGGCTTCATTCTTTCATTAATGAAAGGAAGAAGCTTTTACAAAAAGCTTAATTATTTCATTAATGAATGCCTCAATACTGAGACATTAATGAATGACTGTTAAATGCTGAGAATCAGCAAATACCGGCATTACAAAGCCTGATATAACTCGTCACGTACAGTGTACGTGGCCAGTCATATAGGCACAAAGTGACAAGACGTACACTGTACGTCTCCCGTCACGAAGGGGTTAAAGTGCTGTTCGTTGGTTATGCATGTAATGATACATGCCCCTTGAAATGTCAGTTTCTTTGCTGTTATTATTTTAGAGTGTTGATTTATTTGTACGTTTTTTTTGAGTATTGGAGGGCCACCACAGAGCCCCTCCTTCCTTTTCAAAGTTTGTTCACAGCTTGAATTAATATCACGATTTAAATTTTAGTTTTCTGTGTTGTTTTACTACACCGCTAGCCAGAGGTTCACGTGTTTAAAATATACATGCCGAACCAATGAGGTTGATCACTGGCACTAATTCTGAAGGTTCCAGTGTTGATTTTTATTATTCTTATTATGTTTGTGTGTTGAACCTTCTAGTCATATGTAAATAATCCACTTGAATCAATTTTTTCACACGGATTGTTGTAATTTTTACACAGATTTGTTTATTAACACTTTAGTGTGCAGTTGGTTCACATAGACCGAGCGCAACATATTTGCTTTGCATTATGAGCACTGTTACCTTTTTTTCCTAAAGCAATAAACAGTGAAAAGACCAAAGTTTTAATTATTAAAGTGTCAGTGACCCCAAAAATATTTTTGTTGTCATTGCATAGAAATTGCTTTTTTTCTACCTGTGTGTTTAACCTTTCCTTCCTTGTTATATGCAGTTCTAGTAAATACCTGGTTGATTCTGTCATTTCCCAGGTCTTCATACTTCTAAGTGGAAACACTATTACAGCTGTTCTTCCATCTCCTGCATTGCCACACTCGGTTCACTTGCTCTGGCTATTTCCTGTGAAGAAACCACTAACCTTTTTTTTTCTCCCCTATAAGCCGCCCCACGTGGCTATCTTCGGTGTCTTGTGGGGTGGACCCGGGAGATGTGATTGATAGATTCTTCTTCCTCCCTGCTAGCCTGCCCACATGACTATCTACAGGGGTTTGAGGGGCTGCTACAGATTGACAGATGTGACTGGAGCTGCCAATCTTCAGAAATGCCCTCATCAGCTTAAACATAAACATTTCTTTCTTTTTTGTTTTTTTGTTTCAGTTGTCATTTTACATTTAAAGGTGGGCTTACATGTTCTTTTTTTACAAACTTGATTAGAAAATAAAATGTGTTTTTTTTATATCAACATGTGACTGCAATAGCACCAATCAGTTCTATGCAGTCATGTAGAAAGGATCTGAATGTTCTGCTGTGACGCCTACAGGTAGTGTCACAAGTTGCTTGCCTGCACCACCCACAGCTAATCTAAAAGCCCTTGCTAAAGTCAGGTTAGTATATAATACATTTGTAGTTATGGGTTGCTCAGCTTAAGGATTTGCACTTTGCTCTTTGCACTCTTTACTGATTTAAGGCAGTTTGTTTATCTTTAATCTGACTCCGATAGTTGTAGTAGTGATTTATCGCTTGCTGAGACCTCTATGTCTGGCCTGTATAAGCAGATGTAATCACTGCAGACAATTGGACAATCCTTATTAGATAGCTGAACTCACCAAATACCTTTTGTTCCATGAAGATCTTTATTGAATGCAAACGGTTACAGCAGACAACCGGATGCAACAGATGATGCAGAAAGACGGTATTTGCAGGTCAAAACACAGTAATGTTTCCCCCCCATGTGAGCATATTAACATGTGTCCATGACACAAGCAACAATTTTGATGCCACAATGAGAATGCGAGAAGAAGGGAAGTACATCACACACAAGGGGAGGTAACACAGAAAAACATGGTGCAATAACCAAAATGATCACAAGATGGCAGTATATTACCAGCTATACTACTGCTCATAATGCATGGCTTAAAGAAGAACTATGGGGTTAAAGCTTTTCCCCATAGTTCTCCTTAGGGTAACGGGAGGACACAAACTAGCGTCCTCCCGTCACCCTAGGCTTAGTATACTGAGACGCTGCAGCTGAAGCGGAACCCGTCAATGGTGCCGGGATCCGCCCAGCTGCGTGACTGACAGCTGGCTCTGCCTATCTAGAGGCAGAGCCAGCTGTACCTGCCCCCTCCCCGTCCGTTCCTCCAGTCAGCGCTGGCGGGGAGGGGGGAATCGAGCCCCTCCCCTGTCACGGCAGAGAGTCGTGACAGGATCGAGAGGTGAGCGAACGCCGGTATGTGTTCGCTCACCTCCCGATCTACTGAGCCGACCTGTGACAGTCTCATTGTCACAGGTCGGCTAGAACTATGAGGTGAGTGAAAAGCACTCACCTCATAGTTCTCCTTTAAGGAAAATGAACTATGTCAATTCATTTTACAGTAATATGAATTTTAACCACGACTATGCATTGTGTCATATGTTCATACAACTGTTGTAACAGCACAATCTTACAAGCAATGTTCAGCTGCAGCAGTGTAACGTAGGCACTATAACTAATTTTGAATGTTTCTTATGTTCTTATCTTGTATTTGGGACTTATAGGTGGGAGCAGCATGATCACCTTGCTTCGTAGCACATTTTCTAATCGGCATAATTCTGGTGTAAGGTGCGTGTACTACCGTGGGAATCAGTTCCTAGAAGGGTTCCAAGAAAGGACTTGGATCTCCCCATATGTAAAGCCTGGTAAGTGAAAATATTTGGGGTTATTTACCAAAAGTTGAAGAGAATTCTCACCAAGCAAAGTAAACCTGTACATACAGTACAGGTTTACTTTGCTCACTGCTCAATTGTTCACTGTCTTTCACTAATGTGTAAGGCAAAATCCTTTTTTTCCCCCCAATTTGCAATGACATTATTATGTATTGAGACTGAGAATAGCCTCTATTTTGTTCAGTAAGCTAAGTGAACGCTGCTTTGGTAGCTCAATTTTATAGAATCTACACTAATTAAAGGTACAATGATCACATACAGACGATTAAAGACAATGTACATTTTTGTTTTACTGAGATCTCATTTAAACATATTATTTTAAAGTGTAGCTCTAGCCAATATATTTTGGTAAAGTTGGGAAGGGTTGGAATCCCTGTCAGGTTTTTATTGCTGTTTCCCCATTGGAAACATTTCTCATCACTTCCTATCCCAATGGCAAAATTGTCACCAGGACACAAAGCAAAAGGATAATTTTTTCAGTGGGAACAAAACATGTTTATTAGTAGAGTTGGAAACGCCAGAACCTCTGTCAGCTTTTATTTTATTTTTGTGGACACTTTTCTTCCCTTCCTACTCTAATGACCATGTTGTCAGCCAGACGAAAAGTAAGGGAAATCTCCAAAATGGGGCCAGAGACCACAATACAAACCCTAATGAAGGTTCTAATCCTTCCTTATTCTATCCAAGACTAAAATGGTTGGCTGAAGTTACACTTTCCATTTTACAGTCCAGTACACACAGCACAGATGCCCCCATCATGCTTTGTCCAGTAAGATCCTAGGGCAGGGGTAGGCAACCTCGGCCTTCCAGCTGTGCTGAAACTACAAATCCCATAAGGCATTGCAAGCCACAGGCATGATTCCCAGAGGCAGAAGCATTATCGTGGCAGGGTAGGGGTTAGGTGGGCAACTGGTGGCAAGTAACTCTTAAGGCCTGGCTAGTAGCTCAGGACTTGAAATTTTGACACCTGGCTTAAGGAAAAAGTAAAAGATTTTAAATTCCTTCAAAGCTCCGTTAGATGCTGAACTGGATGCGTATGACATCTGCTGCAATCAAGTGGATGACCCCCAGTTATGTTCAATGTACATGCAGAGGAGACCCTCAATCAACTGCCGCACATACAGTCCTTTATTCCCCGGTAAACTATTTACTCTTCCTTTTTTTTTTTTTTACACATTCAGTCAACATCACAGTACACTGGGGTGGAACTACCGCCATTGCAGCCGGTATGGCCGCATCGGGGCCTGAGGCTGTGAGGGGGACCCAGTGGGGTCCGGTCCTGGGCACCCCCACAGCCTCAGTGGGGTCCAGTCCTGCAATATGGGACAGTGCAGAGTCCCGGTGTTAGAACACTCAGTTCTAACGCGGCTTCTCAGTGAGGGGGCAGGTTCTGTGACTCACCTCCCCTCCCGGCCGCATCCCTAGTAACAGGCAGCAGGAGGGGAGGTGAGTCACAAGAGACGTGTGTGTGTCACACGCCCCGCCCCCTGCAGGGCACACATCGACACTCCCTGGCTGCTGTGATCCTCTGGCTGGGTGAGTCCGAGCGATGGGGGGCGGTGGGTTGTGTACTGCTATTTCATTTAATTAGACAACTGGATTATAATGGGGAATATTACACTGTAATGTTCCCTATTATAATCTATTTGTCTGATTAAATTACAAACAGGGCCTCTGTTCTATCAAAGTTTGAGACCAGGTTAGAATGTGTGACCGGTGACATGGTCACACATTTAAACGTAATCTCGCCCAGTTTTTCGGCGGGGGAATAGGTGAAGCATTCCACGCTTTCTCCGCTGTTCCAGGGCAGATCGGCATCGCAAATCGCATGTGCAGGAGAACCCTGAAACAGCTGATCGGTCCTGCAATGTCACTTCTATCCGACTTTGTGAGTGCGGTGGAATGTGAGAGAGAAGTGACATTTCAGGACCGATCAGCTGTTCCAGGGCAGATCGGTTCTCCTGCACATGCGATTTGTGATGTCGATCTGCCCTGGAACAGCGGTTAAGCGCTGGAATGCTTCACCTATTGGCAGTCACACATTCCACCGCCGAAAAACTGGGCGGGATTACGTTAAAACGTGTGACCACATCACCGGTCACACATTCTAACGTAGTCACAACCTTTGATAGAACATCGCCATCAGGGCGGTATGGCCGGTACCCATGTGATGGGTCTGGGCAGCCTGGGGGGCCTCTTACATGGGTATCAACTGTACTTGGGCGGCATGGCAGAGGTGACAGGGGAGGGGGTGGAAGACGACCAGACCAACCCACCTTGGACCCTGCAGAGCCCACCATAGAAAGTCTCAGGTGGGCTATGCAGGATGGTGTGCTCTGCAGGGTTTCAGGTAAGTCCAGCACACTACTGCAACATTAGAGACTGCTGGGGAGGGGCGGGGGTCAGTGTGATCTGCTCCCGCCCCCCCACATCTTGGGAGGGGGGGCCAAGATAAAATCTTGCACCAGGGCCCTTTGGTTATTAGTTCCGCCACTGACTTTACAAATACACACTCACTATTTTACATTTTACAGGATGGATGTTTGGAGATCCTCACATCACAACCCTGGATGGATTCAGCTACACTTTCAATGGACTCGGAGATTTTACACTCGTTAATGCATCTGATGGTGATATTACCTTCACTCTACAAGGACGTACAGAGCAGACTGGAATTGCCCAGGCAACAAACTTCAAAGCATTTGCCATAAAATACAGTTCCAGCACTGCCAATGTTACTGTGAGTGTTATATGAGTAAAAAATGGCACATTTCAGGTAAAAAACAATGATAGGGTTTAGTGATACACTAAAGGAGATAATAAACAAGAACACAAATATATTAATAAGCGGCGAACAGAAAACCTAGGGGTATATTTATAAACAATGTGCAGGCCATGCACCCTGTGAAACTCAATTAATGTCTGTTCTATGCGAAAGGAACCCGAAACAAACCTTCTTAGTACATTTTCTTTTCAGTTTGAATGTACTATATGTAAAATACCGCATTATGGCCACTAGATGGAGCTAAGGCGCATAGGAAAGAAGTATTTATTTCCTATGTTCCTCCAGCTTCATCTGTTGGCCATAATGCGCTATTATGTGATGCTATTCAAAATTACATTAGCCTTATCAAGAAAATATACTACAAATGTTCATTTTGTGCATCCATTCGCACCAAGTCAACATTCACAAAAACTCGCAGGGTACATGAGTCTGCAAATTGTTTTTTTAAATGGGCCGCCTAGTGTAGCATCCCAAATCACTTTGGAAGTACTTATAACACTGTGCTAAAAGTATAATATATGTTAAAGATGTAGCAGCCCCACGTGGACCTGATAAGCAGAATCTGCAAAACAAAATCCCTTCATTTTGTAGATATTCGGGTTCTTTTTCCCTCTGAACTTGAAGCTATGAAGCTAAAAGACAAGCATATGCATTAGGGCAGATTTACTGAAGTTAAGAATGTTTTTTAAATCTTTTTCAATTATCCAACAATGTAAAAAGTACATTCCTGTTAATCTATTTCTTCTGCACATGATTGGAAATCTGAAGTTACTATTCACACAGTTTATTGTGTGACGATTCTCAACCCCTTTAGTAAATCAGCCTCCTTATGAATTCATTTTATTCTGCATCTGTTTGCATTTGTGCATTAGTAATTGCTTTCTTATTGTAAAGAAAACAAATGTGTTGATCCTGTGACCTTATACATTGAAAGCTATGCATGTGATGTGCGTCTGTACTGAAGACAGTGAAATGGTTAAAGGGGTTCTAAAGTCCCAGCATATCCTCTCCTGTTACAACATCAGCATTTTAATAGGAATACATACTAGACTTGTTTTTTAATAATCCAATCAAAGCTTACTTGAAAAAAAAATCCCTTTCATGTAGTGAGTGCGGCTTTCCGTCTGCCCATTGCTTTCACAACTGCCTGGTTTGCCAGTTTGCTTTTTGCCTCTGTCCCTGCTGCTTGATGTGATGCAATTTTGATTACAAATAACTACATATCCCATCATGCATTGCTGCAAAGCAGTGATGATGTTACATTATGGGTGTTTTCTGTATTAACATGTGAGAGAGGGGAAAGAGTTAAGTTGCAGTTCAGACGACAGGCTTTGTGAGAATGACAACACAAGGAAGTGCATGTTCACAGGGCTGAGTGAAATTGTGTCGGTGCATCCTAATGGCCTATAAGTTAAATTTACAAACTTCAAGATCGATATGGTTATTAGGAGTGGGATAGAACTCATGGACATTTTATATAGAAATACATATTTATTTTTGATACCCTTTAAAAAGACTCTGTCAAGAGAAATGTTTTCAGATATATAGTGCAGGTATTTACAGGTGCTTGCACATACTTGAAGCAATCGTGTCATTTCGACAAAATATTGGTCTGTTCTTACAGGCAATACTTGGCCTGTAGGAACCCTATGGCACCTTCCTATAGGGCCCTCCCTGTGCTGTCTCACTGTCCAATAGGAATGTGCAGGAGGCAATAAAAAAAAGGCAGACAACCTGGTAAAGAAGTGCTGAAGCTTTGCCTATAATAAATAAATGCATAAATGACATACAAGTGACTATGTATCTCATTTAAAGAGCAGCTCTAGACAACAAGGAGAATCAATGAGGGAACTACTAATGCAATCTGGAAATCATAGCAACTGTGCTGTCAGAGAGTCTGCCTATAAACCTAATTGGAGGTTTATATGTAATGCAGCTAGCTGTTGGAGGCTTCCATTCAAGTACCTGGGTGGGATGGCCTCTTCCTGCAGAGGATGAATGCCGGACTAATACATCAGAACGATTTAAAAACATCATTGCTTTGATCTTTTTACAGGTGGAGTGGTATCTTGGAAGTGATAACAGTACATATACCCTTGTCAATGGTCAGAATGTGTCATTCAGTTACTCAGGAGGTGGGTACAGATGGCAGTTCAGTATAAGATCCATAAAACTAGCATGAGGAAGTTTTTTTTTTTACCTACTAAAGCATTTATAATTCTGTTCAGACAGTGCTGTGATCCCTACACCCCTGCCTCACTGCATAGCCAGGCAAATGTTTTTACTACTTCTTGGTTCAGCTTTACACTAGGCAGGTCATTTTCTCCTACGTCACCTGTCTTGTTGTGCCTTTTGCTAATGCATTTGCTCAATGAACAGAGGTAACTTGTTTGTAAGTGAACCTTATACTTCTAATTTATCACAATAATCTTCTCATCAAAACATTCAATTTATTTTTCAAAAATAGTATAGATGTGGATTGTTTATTATTTTTTTTCATGACTTTTTCATTTAACTCCTTCCCGCCAACTGTGTCCATGTATGTGTGTTGGAAACACTAGCAGTTGGTGCCCCCAGCACAGTGACTGCAGTGTCATCAACAGATCCTGGTCACTGCCTACGATCAGGAGCCTGGGATGGGCTCCCAGTCACATGATCACTGTGGCACGCATAATTGGGAAGCCCGCCTTTGCCTCCCACCGTTAAGAACATCTTAAAGGGTCAGCTCCCATTAGCTTAAAGGGGTTAAGCACTAAAAACCTTAATTCCTTACGGTGTAGTATTTTATATTACAAGGCATTACTAACCTCCAACAAAAATGGCCCTTTTTCTGCTCGCCTCAAAAGACACCGAATATATCTTATAGCACTTGCCAGGCAGAAGCTAGATGCATTCTGGGGAGCAATAACCCATGCATAAGTTTAATGTGCATTCGGTAACTTCAATTGTCCATACATACAACCTCTAGTAAAAACAACAACTTCCTATTGTAAAAATGATAAAATAAAGCATTGCATTTAAAATACCACCTACTGTATGTTATGTGACTTTAGTGACCTGATCCTAACGTTCATTTGGAAAAGTATTTCTGTGCTACATAAATGTAACAAATAACTGTGTATGTTTTTATGATTTGTAGACATTGATGCCGAGATTAATGACAGCAACGTAGGCGTCTTTTTACTTAAAAATGACTCCATTACTGCAACCTTTGAGGGTGTTCTGTCTGTGTCAGTGTCTCAATACTCTGGAATGCTTACTGCTGTGTCCAGTCTTCCAAGTCAGTTCATCAACAAAACGAGAGGATTACTAGGTATGTATCCATTGTTTAAGTGCTGACCATGCCGTGGACCCAGCATTCACAGGTCTTCATTCATTCCTGTTATACATTTCTTGTGTGTTATTAACTGTAACATTTTATAGGTAACTGGAATAATGACCAGAGTGATGACTTCATGAGACCAAATGGCACAACCATCCCCTCAAGCAGCTCAGAAGCAGATATATATACTTATGGACTGCTATGTGAGTGTTTTGTTGCATTTTTGAACAGTTCACAGATAAGATTGGCTTTAACAACCCATAGAAACAGATCTTGATGGGAATTAGACAAATTTGGCCTTATTTAATACAAATGTGGTAGTCTTTATTCCATTCTTATATAGTTTTGCACAATAGCTACTAGAGGAAGCAAACACTAAAAATTGCCATACATGGATCTAATTTTGGCCATTTCCTGCTGAATCGGATGAAATTGAATCTGTGGGTGACCCTACTGGCACCACCTGACTGGACAAATGCTAATTTTTCAATCAACTTTGTGGGTGCTGAGTGGAATATTGATGCCCAAGCTGTGATTACAGCCAATCAGCTGCAGTCACCGTTCGGGTATGCTGACAATTGCGGGTGCTCTTTAGT
>NW_017308280.1:213220-223352 GCF_000935625.1 Nanorana parkeri | reverse complement strand
AGTACGAGTACTCATGCAAATACTAGGTATCGCGGCCGATACCGATGCTTGTATTGGTATCGGTGCATCCCTAATATATATATATATATATATATATATTATACATAGAAACACATTTCAAAAACGTATTTTGCGCTCTATAAGGTGCACCGGTACATAGGACGCAGGCAGTTTATGTCACTGTCTCTGTGATAGAAGCTGTGACAGAAGCTGCAGTAAGTGACTGCTGAGACAGGTGGCGCTGTGATTACAGCGCCACAGTCTCAGTGATCACACAGAGCAGACGAGGAACGGACGTTCTTCATCTGCTCTAAGGGCTCTATGGTGAGCTCCTATCCCGTGGTCACGGGTCCCCCAGAGGAGCGGGGGACCAGAAATCCACGGCGAGGAGGGGGTGGGGGTGTTTAGATCACTGAATAGATCACTTGTATTAAATGAGCAGCGGCTTCCACTGTACGTTTAGCTCTGCTTTAGGGATTCGCTCCATAAGATGCACACACATTTTCTCCCGCCTTTTGGGGGAACAAAAGTGCGTCTTATGGAGCGTAAAATATGGTAATTTACATCAAACTGATCTCTCTCACATACATTTCAAAAGAAATTGGAGGGACTATATGTTCCTTTTTAAAAGTATTTCCAAAGTCAGTAACGTCAATGTCAGTAATTTATGACAAGCGCTTTGCAGCTAATTCTCATTTTCACTGAAGTTTTTGCAACTGGCGTAATTATTTTAATGTTTTGCTTTTTTTCATTCTTATAAGATAATTCGCAAATGTTTTAGGAATTAGTGCTACACAGATTGCAGGAAGTGCCCGTTCACACACTAGGGTCAATTCACTAAGAGGTGTGAGTTATTATATCACCTACTTTGTTCATCTTGCAGTGACGTGCAGTGCCTTCTGAGGCATCCTCCAGCTTGCCGAAGTTCCGCTCCCGTCGCGCCAAAGCTCCACCCACATCACGGCGAAGATCCGCCCCCATGCCGCCGAAGCCCCGCACCCAGCTTGGTAACCAAGCTGTGTGGGGAGGATGAAGGGAGGAGACAGGGAGGAGCCTCCCTGTCCCTCACTTGCTTGCCACTGGTGAGGCATCAAGATCGATGTCCTCACTGGGTTTTCTTTTTTTTGATTGGACAGCATGGACCATTTACGTTTTGCCATTGGTCCAAGCCATCTACAGAGCTCACGCTCATAAGACAGAGTAGAGGCTGTGGCAGCTCTTGCCTCACTAGTTAGGTTACACATGCAGTGGGTGTAACCTAACTACCTGTCAAAAGCCGGATGCATGACAGGTTACACAGCGGGAAGGCTTTCCCTGCTGTGTAACCTGTAACAAGCCGCTCTGAATGGAGAAAAAGCTGTCAGCTTCAGACTTGAAATAAGGAAATAAAAGCTAAACTGCTTTGTGAAGTGAGCGTTTAGTGCTCTGCAACAATACAGGCAGTACCAAGCACTTTGCCACAGTACACTCAGTACACTACAACATGATGTGAATGTGCATTGCCTCTCAGCCTAAATGGCACCCCAATGATAAAATACATAGCAGAGCATGCATTAGAGCGGTGCAATATAATGAGAACGGGCCATAAAGCAATAAAATAAATAGCAATGTATTTAACTGAGTTTAGTTGATCAGGAATACATATTGTAATAGGAATACATATTAGAGTTGTTTTTGATAATACAATCAAAGCTCTCTTGAAAAAAATCCCTTTTATATAGTGAGTTCTGCCTTCTGTCTGCCCATCACTTTCCACAACTTCCTTGACTGCCAGCGTGCTTTGCGTCTCTTTTCCTGCTGCTTGATGTAATGCAATCTTGATTTCTAAAGACAGACATAGTCCATCATGCATTGCTGTCAGCAAGCAATGATGATGTTACATATAGCAAGTTCAGACGTTTAGTTGTAGTTCAGACAGCAGCCTTTTAGAGTGGTAAAACAAGAAAGTGCATATTCAAGGAGCTGAGTGGAATTGTGTTAGTGCACTAAGGACTTACATCCTATGGGGATCTTCAATAATACGCTTTACAAACTTGTAGATCAATATTGTTATCAGGAATGGGATAGAACTTATAGAAATTCAATACAGAAATACATTTTTATTTTCAGTTTTTGACCGTTTTTACGGTAACCTGTAATTATACCAGTTTAAAAACCGCTCAATATCTTTTCAAATAGCAGTATCTATCTTACATTGTATTATATTATATAAAACTATATATTACTATAACAGTAGGTATCATATAGAAATGATCATAGCTATTTTGCCATGTGTTCACCAAACAGTCATTGGTCTCTTTCTGAATAACAGAAATGATTTGCAGCATATAACTAACATTATGTGAACCCGTCTTTCTACAATCCGTCCCAAATTCTGAATATTCTGTTCTTTTTTATTTTACTGTACAGGGGAAGTCAAAAAGAATAACTTATTTACAGATCCGGCAATAAATGGAGGAAGCTCTTTTGCTCCAGTTTTCTTAAGTGATTTGGAAACTCGATTTCCAGACCAGTATGCAGCTTTACAAAGTACATGCAATTACAAATCAGAATGTATCTATGATGCAATGAGTACCAACAATACAGAGTTGGGCAAAGCAACACTAATTGTAGCTGAGAACTTACAGGAAATCAATGACACTTTACGTAAGTATCTTTATTATAAGAAATGAACGGTTTATTTCTTTAATTCTATAAACAAAATCTTGTCTTGCCTTTGTAGTTCATGTAAAACAAGGAAAATTATTCCCATGCATGCTTCCCCCCAACTTTCTACCAAGTCTTCAGAGTTTCCATTGTTGTAATTGTCAGTAATGGATATTACTTGTGTATTTCAGATGCCATACCTCCTTATATCATTGGCTCTACAACCATTCAGACCTTCATAAATACTTCTATTACGGTAAATTATTCTTCCAATGGAACTGATGTGATTTTCTCAACTGACACCAACACAAACCCGGACATTAATGTGTTATGTGAGTACCTGCACCTATTTAAATAGTAGGTTAGTGAGTAAACAGTTAAATAAAATAATATAATTGTGACATTTGCTTTCATTAGTGGGCATTTTTTATTAATTTAGATGATTGCTCTTAACAAACATTTGTTTTTTGAAAAGCCTATAAAAATGAGAAAGTTATTTTTTTCACATAGGACTCTTTTCTATATGAATGCTACTAATTAATACATGTCTATTAATTAGAGATGCACCAAAATGGAAATGTCAAAAACAAAACCGAAATAAAAAAAATTGTCAGGCCGAAACCATAACCGAAAATGTTTTTAATTTTAATGTCTGATATTTCCCTTTTAAAATAGAAAAAGAGAATGAGGACACGAAGCCCTCAATCTCTTTTACTGTATCCCCTGTTATCAATGAACAGGAATCCTCTATACTGAGTGTTGTTCATTCATAATTTGAGAACATTGTGGGGTCTATTCACAAAGCTGCCAAAGGATCTAACCGTAGCTTCAGCTGATCCTTAGGCTAGCTTCGGCCCCAGGACCACTTCCGTTCAGTAGAACCAAAGGGCTGCTGCATGGGCTATTCACTATAGCCCGTACAGCTCCCGAAGTTGGCAGAGCGACTGAGCCGAGGTGAAAGCCGAAGCTGGCCGAACATCCGGCCGACAGCCTGCTACTGACAGCTGGGCGGTGGCTCCGGCCACTTGCAGAGACAGATCAGCGTCCCTGGTTGCCGGGTAACCAGGGACACTGATCTGTCAGACATCCCAAATCTCCCGGCCGCCCAGGAGAGAAACACTTTCTCCCGGAAAGGTTTACTCTGCTCGATCGAGCAAAGTAAACCTTTCCCTGCTCTGTTGTTTTTTTTTTCTTCTGAAATAGGAGCCGCCGGCCGCCGTCACTCAGAAGAAAAAAAACAGCATAGGAATGCATAGCTACATTCCTATTGGCTATTTCACTTTGCAATAGCCAACAGCAAACTAGCTATTGCACCCGTCCACTGCTACTGTCAATCAGCAGAGGGGACCTGAAGTTCTACATCAGGTCCTCTTCTAGTGCTTGACAGCAGCAAAGGGCGGATGCAATAGCCAGCTTGCTATTGGATATTGCAAATTGAAATAGCCAATAGGAATCTAGCTATGCATTCCTATGCCTCTTTTTTTATTATTCTGATGGCAGCAGCTGTCAGAATACTAAAAAAAAACAACCTTGCAGATAGAAAAGACGCTATTGCTTCCTCTGCTAACTGCCATAATTTCAGGGGGGTGCTCTCCCCCCCCTGCATTACAATGAGAGCTTAGCAGAGCCGGAGGTGATATGAAAAGCTGACTCTGCTGAGCTCTCATGGTCTTAACAGTTCGGCGTCCTCTGGTTACTTGGTAACCACAGCAATCCGATGTACGGCTGATTTCAGTCGGTGTACGGCTGAAATCAGCTGTACATGCCTGAAGTGAATAGCCGAACAGCGTTCGGGTCGGTTATTCACTCGGCTGCCTATGGCAGTTTTGTGAATAGATTTATGTGTGTTTACTATAACTACAACTATGAATGAACAGGAGCTGATGCAGATCACTCCCATTCATTCATAATTGAGGATATACTAACATACCATGTCCTCAATTATCTACAAACACTCAGCCATTACTGATCTCTGAGTGTTTGTAGCGCTCTCCTCTCTGACAGCTGTCACTGGAGGCTGAGCGAGCGGTGCAGAGAGGAGAGCTCAGCCTCCTGTGACAGCGCGGGCTCTCTGCTTACGAAATTCGGATCCGGAATCCGTTAACGGAATTCGTATTTTGGATAAAAAAACAACTACCACATCGACTCCAATATTAAGAAAGGTATTTTTGCTTTTTAACTTCATCATAACGAATGTTCGTAAAGTTACGAAAATGTGCAGAAACTAACGAAAATTCGTATTTCGTACGAATCCGAATTGAGTTTCGGATACGAATTACGAAATACGAAATAACGGATATTCCGAAACGGAACTAAACAAAACACATTTTTTGACGGTGCACAAGTCTACTTTGCTCCCACACACTGCTCTGGTGGACTGTGATAGGAGGCTGAGCGATGTGGGAGGAGAGGCGCCGGCCACTCAAAGCTGTGACAATTTCTCTCCTCCCCGCTGGGACACAGAGCAGCTCCCAGCGGGGAGGAAAGTAACCAGGTATGCACCGATGTATCGGCAGGAAAATGGCACTTTTGGCATTTAGCCAAAAGTGGCATTTTCGTCTGATATGTTTCCCCGGGCGATCTATCGGTGCATCCCTACTATTAATCAAAAACAGTAAATGACTAATCCTTTACCCCTATATAATTCTCATACATAAAGCTGTTTTGGTATTCAGAAAAAGCAATACAGCTGTAATCAATTCCAACACTTTTTTTTTTTTAACAGCAAATGGTTCTCTGACATGGAACCCAACAAGTACAGCAGGATTTATATTCAACCTGATAGCCACTGACTCGGATGGTCTTCCATCTAGCCTCCAGCCTAGCTTTGTGGTCTGTGACTGTGCTCTTGAAGAACAGTGTAATTACACATTGATAACGAAAATGAAGGACAGCTCTCTTGCTGTAAGTCAGATACATATGTATATACCTAGGAGTAGTTATGGTTTTAAGAAAGTAAAAATACCAGAATGCTAAAAAATGAAGATGAATGAACTGAAACGATTAAACGAAAATTAAACGATAGGAAGTGATCTTTCCATATGACATACTGACCCCTGCATAGTAATGCAGCACAATTGCACACAGCGATTGCCGTGTGGCCCCATTGATTTCAATGGGGTTACATCCGCACGGCAATTGCTAAAATAAGGTACCTTCTTAGTGCAACACACAACGCGTGACTTTTTTTAGCCGGGAAACCGCAAGATCTGCCCAGCACGACTGGGGTGCCATTAGAAAAAAATGGCACCGCCAGTGCGATCGGCAGTGGTGGACGATTCCGTGACCGCACGGTTTCATGCATATTAATGCGCAATATTTTATGTTTAGCTAAGAATGGAGAATAAAACATTTGAAACATTTTTACGGAATGGAAATAGAGGCAAACACACTTTACCTTTACAGTAAATTATCTAGTTAGCAAAAAATAATAATAACAGATGAAACAATGAAATAATAACCAAATATATTTTATGGCACACATTTGAATATTGCTTCTTCAGACACATTTCTAATATGCAGGAGAAATAATAGTTTAATATTCATGTATGTAAATAAATAGCAATGTGCTGAGAATACAAAATTCAATGAACGGAGAGAAAAGGATTTTACGGTGAGTACAAAAATCCTATTTTATTGCACAGCCTTTAGGAACATTATATGCAAATCTTCTGATTATATTCTCTAATTAACAGATTGCTGGGTGTGTTTGCAAAAACAACTATACGGGAGATTTCTGCAAGAACCCACCTAATCTGTGTGTTCAAGATTGCTACCCCAATGTGCCATGCAGTAACACAACTGGCTGCGGACCGTGTCCATCAGGCTTGACTGGGGACGGCCTCCATTGTACAGGTAGATGTTATGTATTTGTGTTCTTTTCAGTATAGAATATACTGCACATTTGCTGTTCATGTGTCCTATTATTCATATACTTTGTGCATACCTACATGGCCTAAATGTATGTTTGAAGCATTTTGTATAGTATAATTACAGATATTTTGTCCTGATATACCAAACTACCTAGTCATTTCATTTAAATACATTTTCAGCCTTCATGAATAAACATTCTTGATTCCAGTATAAGGTTTCTATAGTACAGCATCACCATAATAAATACTTTTTTTCCCCTATAGATATCGATGAATGTTCCACACATACTGATACGTGTCATCAAAATGCTTCTTGTATCAATAACTTTGGAAGCTATAACTGCATATGCAATAAAGGATTAATTGGTGAGTATTAATTCCTGCCAATAAGTGTGACACCTTGCATCTCAGTGCCCTACTTTGGGGCCAATGGGTATAGCAGTCATCTAGGAGAACTACCCATTACCGATCTTATGTAGACCTGACATTCAAAGTAAGGGTGTGTAACACATTGATGCTTCCCACTCTCTAAGTTCTGCTCTGCAGTAGACTGCAAGAGGCTGGTGCCAATCAAATTCAGGTGCTTACACTACTTAAATGAGAACTATGAGGTGAGTGCTTTTCACTCACCTCATAGTTCTAGCCGACCTGTGACAATGAGACTGTCACAGGTCGGCTCAGTAGATCGGGAGGTGAGCGAACACATACCGGCGTTCGCTCTCCTCTCGATCCTGTCACGGCGGAGGGGCTGGATTCCCCCCACCCCACTCGGATCCGCTAGCGCTGACTGGTGGATCGGACGGGGAGGGGGCAGGTACAGCTGGCTCTGCCTCTAGATAGGCAGAGCCAACTGTCAGTCACGCAGCTGGGCGGATCCCGGCACAATTGTCGGGATCCGCTTCAGCTGCGGCGTCTCAGTATACCGCGAGCAGCAGCTCGCGGTATACTGCAGCGTCTCAGTATACAGCGACCTACAGCTCGCGGCATACTGAGCCTAGGGTGACGGGAGGACGCTAGTTTGTGTCCTCCCGTTACCCTAATGAGAACTATGGGGAAAAGACTTAACCCCATAGTTCTCCTTTAAATAAAAAAATACATTTAAAGATACATTGATGAATACAGATCTGCATTCATTTTATGCCTGCCTGGAGTTCATCTTTAATTTTCGAATAAAAAATTCAACAATTGCTCCCACGCCCCTAGCGGTTTTATGATTTATCCCATGCCATGTCCCTTTTGCTGAACATCTTTGCTTATATGTGAAATTGGAAAAATATAAACATATCTTTCAGAACCTGGGAAAATAAATATATGCAATAAATGTAGACATCATAACTATTCACATCCCTGAATTCAAATATTCATGAATAACCTCTAATAACCTCCTTACCTTTTCTTCTATTGGACTTCAATGGTACTGTATGGGACTTCAAAAAACTACAGTATATGATACCATCCATAATATAAAAGCCATATAACCTTTACTTCTTGGTAAAAGTTTTTTCAATGGCAATATCTGCCCAGTTTGCCTATTGTAATACTCTATAATAATCTATATACAACATTACACAATATTTTATACAATGTACTTCAGCCCCTGATCATTAGTTGTAATTCACAGTTAGCATACGATATTGTTCGGATAATTTTCTCATTGTGTTTCACAGAATAAAATGTCTTCATCAGGAGTTAGGTGTCAGTGGCAATGCTATTCGTGTATTATTGTAACAAGTACATCAGCAATATAATAATAGCATTGTCAACAACAATAATACCTATATTTACATCCAAATTCGTATCACATTGCTGGCATGTCAGATTGTGTCCTAAACTGGGCAGAATGCCCCAATGAGGACCACCAGTGTATACGGCCTCCCAGGTGTGAAGGCTTTTTTTGCAACACAAAATTGTTGACATTTCCTAAATACTACAGTACATGTGGCCTGAATAAGGAGGAACATAGAATTAAGCTAAGCTAGGAAAGCTGCTGATTTGTAGAAGGAGCTGATGTCTTACAGTTGTACAATCTTTAGGGCCTGTTTTAAGAAGATAGTAGGCATCCATCTACCTAAAATGTCAGTTTTACATAGGACTGCACTTTAACCACTTGAGGACAGATAGAGCTTTCTTTTGGTGGTGACAGAGGAATGCGGAAGTGATGTAATATACATCACTTCCTGCATTCAGAGACCGGGAGGAGAGCGGAGGGAGATCGCTGACTGATCTCCCTCCATTCTCAGTGAACAGAGCCACATCGCCCGGGACAGATGGACGCCCTGGATCACGGGGCCCGCAGAGGGGACGGCGACCAGAGGTAGGGGGGGAGCACCCTCACTTGAATCAAACAAGCGTTGGGTGTCTTTACAGACGCCGGACGCTTGTATGGAAACGGCCATCGCTGGCCGTTTAAAATCCTGGCGGGTTCCCACTCGTGCACGCCAGGGGGCGTGCGCGAGCGGGCACGAAGGACATCTAAAGACACCCACCTGCATCTAGGAGACTCCCGTCCGGCCGTCTTTCAACGATCGGCGGACGGGAAGAGGTTAAGGGGGTTATTCACAAAGCTGCCGAGGGCAGCCGTGTGAATAATCGACCCAAAGTGAAGTGAGCCGAGCGCTGTTCAGCTATTCACTTCAGGCTTGTATGGCTAATTTCAGACGTACACCGACTGAAATCAGCCGTACATCGGATTGCTGCGGCTGTGCAGAAGGAGTTCGAACCTCCGGCAGGCTACTTGCTGTTGTTCAGCCTATTCTGATAGATGCCGAACAGCAGTGAGTGAATAGCCGAACGCCACTGAGCGAAATTCGGCTGGGCTATTCTGCTCAGGACCTGTGTGGTCCCAAGCAGAATAGAAAAACAGTTAAAAAAAGTAGAAAAAAAAAAAAAACGATTAGCAGAGCCGGAGGTGATATGAAAGCCGACTCTGCTGAGTTCTCATGGTACTGACAGATCATCGCCCCCTGGTTACCAAGTATCATATCACCTCCGGCTCTGCTAAGCTCTCATTGTAATGCAGGGGGGAGAGAGCACCCCTCTGAAATTATGGCAGATAGCAGAGGAAACAATTAGACATGTGCGATTCGTTTCGTAAATTCGGAGATTCGGATGTATCTGAATTCTGAATTACAGCTAAAACGAATGCAAACGAATCCGAATTTCCGATTTCCCGAAATTCGTTAGCGGTAGTCTGGAAGAAATTTAGTTTATCGGACGACATTTAGTTGCAGCAAAATGACATTAGAAAAATATTTTTTTTTTTACAGTCTGCAGAAGATGGAAAAAAAAAAGCCTGAGATTCCCCCCCAATTCATACCAGACCTTTTAGGTCTGGTAGGTATGTTAGGAGGGACCCTCCCCCAAGTTAAAACAAAAAAAAAAGTGCGTGGAGTTCCCTTCAAAATCCTACCAGACCCTTTAGGCCTCCCCCTCCCTGCTCCTTACCAGGCCACGTGCCCTCGGCACTGGAAGTGTGTCCCCTCTTCCCCACAACCCTGACCCGGTGGTTGTGGGGGTCTGCGGGCAAGGGGGCTTATTTGAATCGGGGCATCCAGATAACGCCCCCCCCCTTGTGAATCAAATTTTTTTTTTTCATCTTCTGCACACTAAAAAAA
>NW_017308280.1:186958-213135 GCF_000935625.1 Nanorana parkeri | reverse complement strand
AAAAAAAAAATCCTCAAATGTCACTTTGCTTCAACATATGAATGAACAAAACGAAAACGAAATTAAATTACGACCGGACTATCGCTAACTAAATTTGGTCCGAATCCTGAAACGGATTCAATTTCTTACCCGAATCTGAAAAACGAAATCCGAATCTGGGTCTCGGCCGCCCAGTCACAGCACTTTTCTCAGGCTGCTGGCGCCGCGGCTGCGGTCGGGGGCGCCAGTTTTCCGCAAAGCGCCTGTGGGTTTTTTTGATGTCCCCTGCACTGATTTCGGCATGGAGGGGGGTGCCTGGTCTGCGGATGGCCCGCATCCTCCTGGGGTATGTATGGGATGGGGGGTCCGCTGGCGCCTGCCTGGTTTCCTTGGCTCCTGCTCCCCCCTCCCCCTCGGTCACCTTCTGGGGTCACCTTCTGGCGGTCGCGTCGGGGTGTTTGTGGCCCTGTGGGTCCTTACCTGGATGACTGGTGGAGGAACCATTCCTCTGCGTCAGGGGGCGGCCTGCGGGTGCTCCTGGGGTGTTTCGGGGTCGGGCTGAGGTCCTGGTGCTGGCAGAGGCTTTTGGCCTCTGGCGCTGCTGGCGGTTCCGTTCGCGGGGGCCGCTAATCGAGCCCCCGGCTTCGTTTGCGGCCTTCTCGTTTGCGGCCCACATCTTTGGTGTGGGCGCGTGTGCGCCCTCGGCCTGGCGTCACTTCCGGTGCGCCGCTTCCGGGTCCCTTTACTTGCGCATCACCCGGCCGGATCGGTCTTTCACACCGGGACGCGGTCGGGTGAGGACGCACTGGGACACTGGGCGTTCAGGTGCTGTAGGAGGGTCGTCTGCCTGCGGGTCTGTTGCTAGGGGCAACTGCGGCAAAAGGCCAAAGGTCGGGGGCGGTGCCTGCTGGGGCCTCCTTTCCTTGCCTGGGGCTCTGTTTTGGCATATATTTGCCGGGGACATGGATTGCGGGGACAAACTAACCGCAGTGCCCTGTGAGGGCTGCGGCCTCTCTTCAGGGACCTCTCCCACATCCCCCCTTTGCGCAGCCTGTGCTTCTGCGCCCCTCTCCCAGTCTCCCTTGGTGTCTGCGGGGTCTTTGGGGGGATCCGCTGGCGCAATGTTATCCTTGGAGGCTTTTTCCTCCACCATGGACAGTTTTGTCCACGGAAGCGCTCTTTGCCGGCCCCCTCACCGGTCCTTTCTGGGGATTCTGAGGAAGAGGGGGAAATTTCTGCTGCGGCCATGCAGCACGGCCAGGGGGACTCCTCTCAGGCGGAGTCTGGTAGTGACGACGAGTCGGGGACCGCCCTTATGGTCCAGGAGCGTGAATTAGTCACGGCCTTGGTTCGCGCTGTGCGGCAAATGCCAAAAATTGAGGAGACTCCGAGCTCTTCGGCGCTCCCGCCGGTTCCTTTTGGGACGCACAGGAGTAGGCGTTCTACTAAGGTTTTCCCTTGCGTTCCTTTTTTTTGATGATTTTGTCTACAAGGAGTGGAAGCGCCCGAGCAAGTCGTTTACCGTTCCCAAACGCTTCTCGATTCGCTATTCTTTTGAGGAGTCCTTCCTGTCTAAGTGGTCTACTCCCCCCATGGTGGATCCGCCGGTTTCTCGCCTGAACAAGGCTACAGTCATCCCGGTGGAGGATTCGCCTTCCTTTCGGGATCCCTCGGATAGGAAGGCAGAGGCGGTGGCGCGTACTATGTACTCGGTTTCCGGGGCTCTGCTGCGCCCCGTGTTGGCTTCGGCCCTGGTCTCCCAGACTTTGACTGAGTGGATAAGGATGCTGCGTCAGGGTCTTGCGGAGGAGAACGTGTCTCCTGCTTATGTCGATCTGATGGAGCAGGTGGTGCAGGGTCTGCAATACCTGTGTAATTCGGCCCTGGATGCGGCCCCATTGGTTTCCAAGCTTTCTGTGTCGGCGGTTACTCTTCTGCGCCTCCTCTGGCTTAAATGCTGGTCGGCTGACCAGGCTTCCAAGAAGGCTCTGACGGAGCTCCCCTTTACGGGGGAGCGTCTGTTCGGGGCTACCTTGGATGAGATCATTAAGGATCTGACGGGCGAGTACCTTCCTACCTCAGTCGAAAAAGCCCAGGGACCCGCAGCGGAAGCCTGGTCCTTCTTTTTCCGCTCACAAGCGGCTTTTTCGTCCGCCTCCGCCCTCTGAGAAGGGCGGGAAGTTCAACAGGCTGCCGCCTTCCCAGGCCGCTGAGCGACCCTGGCAGCCCAGGAACACCAAGCCCCAGGGTAAGCCCCCCTCGGCATGAAGACCTGCCCCCATCCCGGGATTCCAGGGTGGGGGGACGTCTTCGGCTCTTTGCGGGCCGCTGGCTGTCCCGCGTCTCCGACACCTGGGTGCGGGAATTGGTGTCCTCGGGCTACAAGATCGAGTTTCTGTCGCGTCCCGAGGACAGGTTTTTCCCTTCCAACATCCGTCTCCCTCCACAGCGCCTGGCGGACCTTCATGGCGCGGTGGCGGGTCTTTTGTCCCAAGGGGTGGTGATTCCGGTTCCCTCCTCGGAGAGGTTCAGAGGATTTTACTCAAACCTGTTTACGGTGCCAAAGAAGGATGGGGTTCGTCCCATCCTGGACCTCAAGCGGTTGAACGTCTTTGTGCGCGTTCGCCGGTTCCGGATGGAATCGATCCGCTCTGTGGTGGCGTGTCTTCACCAGGGGGATTTCATGGCCTCCCTCGACATCAAGGATGCCTACCTTCACGTTCCTGTTTGTACCTTCCACCAACGCTATCTTCGCTTTGCGGTAGGGGACGACCATTACCAGTTTGTCGCTCTGCCCTTCGGTCTGGCGTCGGCACCTCGGGTGTTCACCAAGGTGTTGGCCCCGATCTTGGCCCTGTTGCGTTGTCGGGGGATCTCGGTGGTGGGGTACCTGGACGACCTTCTGCTGAAGGCGGAGTCGCATTCCTCTCTGGTGACGGATCTGACGATCGCCGTCCGGTCGTTGGAGGAGTTCGGCTGGCTCCTGAACTTCCAGAAGTCCTGCCTGATACCGACCACTCGGTTGGAGTATCTGGGGTTGATTCTGGACTCCACCTCGGCGCGGGTTTTTCTACCCCCCGAGAAGCTTCTGAAGATTCGCTCGCATGTGGCGCTACTACAGACACGTCGATGGTCAACGATCCGGTCTTGCATGCAGGTCCTGGGCCTCATGGTGGCTTCCTTCAAAGCGGTGCCTTACGCTCAGCATCACACGCGGGTTCTGCAGAGGACCATCTTGTCGCTGTGGGACAAGTCGCCCTTGTCGCTGGACCGGACGGTTCAGTTGTCTCCGGAGGCGAGGGCCTCCCTGGTCTGGTGGCTTCGGTCTCCGTCCCTGGTGTTGGGCAAGTCCTTCCTTCCCATTCACTGGACGGTGGTCACCACGGATGCCAGCCTGTTAGGCTGGGGGGGAGTCCTGGACGTTTGGACGGCTCAGGGTAGATGGTCGTCGGAGGAGTCTCGGCTTTCGATCAACGTGCTGGAACTTCGGGCGATCCGTCTCTCCCTTCCTCATTAAACGGACCGTCTTCAGGGATGGCAGGTCCGGGTTCAGTCGGACAACGCCACGGCCGTGGCTTATGTCAACCATCAAGGAGGCACAAGAAGTGTGGCCGCGGCTCGGGAAGTGGAAAGAATCCTAGCTTGGGCGGAGGGGCATGTTCCGGCTCTCTCCGCCGTGTACATTCCGGGCGTGGACAATTGGCAGGCCGACTATCTCAGTCGCCAGTCAGTGGACCCGGGGGAATGGATGCTACATCCGGAGGTGTTTCACCAGCTCTGTCTTCGCTGGGGGTTCCCGGACGTGGATCTCCTGGCGTCTCGCCTCAATCGGCGGGTCGATCGGTTCGTGGCCAGGACCCAGGATCCTTGGGCGGATGCGGTGGACGCCCTGGTGGCGCCGTGGGATTGCTACGGTCTGATTTACGCTTTCCCTCCACTATATCTGTTGCCGCGTCTTCTTCGCAGGGTCATGGTGGAAGGCGTCCCGGTCATCCTCGTGGCTCCGGATTGGCCGAGGAGGGCGTGGTACGCAGATGTGGTTCGGTTAGTGGCGGACGTCCCCTGGCGCCTGCCGCTCTGTCCAGATCTTCTATCTCAGGGTCCGGTGTTCCATCCGTCTTTACCGTCGTTGGCTTTGACGGCGTGGCTGTTGAGAGCCAGGTCTTGAGGGATCGTGGTCTCTCGGATGCGGTTATCTCTACGATGTTGCGGGCTTGCAAGCCTGTGTCACGACGGATTTACCATCGCACGTGGAAGGCTTATTTTGCCTGGTGTGAGTCGGTGGGATTTCCACCTAGTTTGTTTTCCGTTGCCAGGATCCTCGCCTTTTTACAGCGGGGTGTGGATCAGGGTTTGGCCTTGAGTACGCTCAAGGGCCAGATTTCAGCCTTGACTGTCCTTTTTCAACGGCCGATAGCTTCCAACGCCTTTGTTCGCACTTTTGTGCAGGGGGTCACACGTATCGTTCCCCCTGTTCGCTCCCCGTTACCGCCGTGGGATTTGAATCTGGTACTCTCAGCGTTGCAGGAATCTCTTCCTAGGCTGTAATTGGTCTTTAGTTTTTTGTGCCTAGCATCCTTCTCCTGCAGGTGGCGATATTACCCTACAGTACATGATCTCCGATCTGTTCCCTGTGTCCTTCAATGAACGGAGAGAAAAGGATTTTACGGTGAGTACCAAAATCCTATTTTTTTGCTGGTGCACATGTCTAGAAGCAATAGCTTCTTTGCTATCTGCAAGGTTTTTTTTAGTATTCTGACAGCTGCTCCTGTCAGGATAATAAAAATAAAAAGTCAGCATAGGAATGCATAGCCAGATTCCTTTTTTCTATTTCAATTTGCAATATCCAATAGCAAGCTGGCTATTGCACCCGCCCTCTGCTGCTGTCAATCACTAGAAGAGGACCTGATGAAGAACTTCAGGTCCCCTCAGCTAATTGACAGCAGCAGTGGGCAGGTGCAATAGCTAGTTTGCTATTGGCTATTGCAAAGTAAAATAGCCAATAGGAATGTAGCTATGCATTCCTATGCTGTTTTTTTTCTTCTGACTGACGGCGGCAGGCGGCTCTGATGTCAGAAGAAAAAAAAACAAAAACAAAAGAGAAGGGAAAGGTTTGCTCTGCTCGATCGAGCAGAGTAAACCTTTCCGGGAGAAAGTGTTTTTCCGGGAGCCGCCATCTTATAGCGGTAGACTCACGGAGTGTCCAGGAGAGTAATGCCAGATCAGCGTCCCTGGTGGCCGGAGCCAGCCGTGAGATGAAGGGTGGGCTCCGCCCAGCTGTCAGTAGCAGGCTGTCCATTCGGCCACCTTTGCCTTTCACCTTGGCTCAGTCATATGCCGAAGCTATGGCTAGATCCTTCGGCAGCTTAGTGAATAGACCCCTAAGTCTTCTAATAGTGTCTGGTAATTCCACTTTTTTAAACTGCTGCATGTTACACATCAGGCCTGTTACACTAGAGCTGTGAAATCATATTCTCCAAATCATCTTAATAGGGTCAGCATTAAGGAAAACCTGCATTAATATACTGTTTTGAATCATCTACAGGGAATGGCACATCCTGTTCTTGTAGTGAATGTGATTCCAGCTTTTGCAGCAATCGTGGAACATGTACAAAGAGCCTGCCATCCTGCGATCCTGTATGTCAATGCCATGATGTATACACTGGTGATAGATGCGACAAACTAAGTGATCTTTACCCACCCAAGCTGAATGCAAGTAAGTTTACAACTTGATTTGCTTTTGTGGACATGGATTTAAAGCCGAATTCTATCCATTTTTCTTGTTTTCTTCTGGCTAGCATATGGAAGAAGTCAGGTTTCTGTTAGGATTTTATTTCTGTTGATGACTTTACCAGGGATAATTTCCTTCACTTCCTGCACTGCAATTGCTGTGCAAGAATAATGGGGTTTGGTTGTCACCAGGGCAGCAAGGCTCAGACAGCAAAAAAAAAAAAAAATTATTGAGAAAATCTACCCAACAGGGACATAGACAGCAATGAAAACGGTAAATGTTTTTATAAGACTTACATCAGTGCCTTTGGCAAACATCAAAATAGGGGTTAGTGCTCTAAGGTTTTGACAGTTTGTATAGATGTAATTAGGGGAATTGTTTTTAGCACTAACACTAGACACGGCTCAAAGCCCATTAGAAAAACTGATAGGCCCATGATATCTCTGCAGGATAAAAAAACTAGCTAAAAACAGAGCCACAAAATTGAAGCAGTTGGCTGGGAACACACCATGTTTACTCTTTCAAGCTTTTACAATGCCTGCCAACTCATACATTATAGATCTTTCTTTGAGAATGGCGCAATTATTATCTAGGGTCAACAACTTTTGTCCATGCTGAACCCATTTTTGTTTGTATTAAGTGAGGCTTGAGGCCTTTGTTATCTCTGATTGCTACAGCAATAATAGGAAAAAATGGAGGATAGAGGTTCTTAGTACTTCAAACTGTCAATTGAAATATATTACATAGCCTTTCTTTAAGCATAAATACATGGGGGGTGATTTACTAACCTAAACACACGCACTAGGTGCGTGTGATTTTTACACAGCAAAACATATTTATCAACCAAAAAGTCTCTAAAAGCATGGGGTGTGTACACACTACAAAGGTGTCTAGATTCCACCAATAGATCATGCTGGGAGGGAACACACTACAGAGGTGTATACTTGTTTGTGTCGTGTTTATAAGGTTAGTAAATCAACCCCATGAATTCATTGAAAAGACTAGATCTAATTGTGTGGTTGTGATTGAGGTTTAATCCTACCATTGCTACCTTCATTTTTATATGAAGATGAGGAAATATAGTGCATGTGCTTTTTTTTAAGTGCACCACTAAGAATAGCTGGAACATCAGTTACAAGTGAGGCTCCGTTCACACATTAGCGGTTTGAATTCAGGGAGGTCGTGGGCACGAAAACGTGCACATTTTAACTTACCGTGGTTTTCCGCACACTTGCACTACTAACATAACTAGAACAGGTGGCAGTCGCCCAGAATATTGTACCTGTACTTTTTTTGCTTGTTTTCGTGCCGAGCGGACAACACAAGGTGTGAACAAGTTATATTAACATGTATGTGTTTTTGTGTTTTTGCGTATTTCCGCGTGTACAAATAAGTATGGAAAACCGCTAATGTGTGAATGGAGCCTTAGCCTTATACTCACATTTACATTCCTTTACCCTCAGCAATTCACACAATCTGGTAATGGTACTCTCGACTACTATAAAGATTTTGTAATTGCTAAATTGTTGAAGATGAATATACAAGTAAGCCTAATAATCTAACTGTTAATTTCTGGTTCATAGGTACACCAAAAAGGTCTGTGTATGTAAACTTTACATATGGAGAGACATTTGATAAAGACGATGGATATTCTAGGGTATGTGTATATTATAGTGATGCATACATCTGTTAGAAAACATTTAAATAGCTTGCTGTAAAGTGTTATGGAGGATGTGTACCCAAAATACATAAGCACAATAGTGAAATGAATATACAAAGATTGATTAACATCAGTTAATTCTTGACTATGGGTTTGATAGGCTAATGTTGGAAAAAGAGAAATTCACTAGAATTTTGTTAAAAGTAAAAATATCCTTGATTTTTTTTAAAACAAATAAAACTCAGTGAGCAGTATTGGAAGTGCTGCTTATTGAGTATTAGGAAAAATGCTTAGTTTATGTCAATAAAAAAAAAAATGTTTATATAGTATATACAGTATACTGCAAGGAGTTTGCATGTTCTCCCTGTGCTTGTGTGGGTTTCCTCCCAAACTCCAAAGGCATGCTGGAAGGTTAATTGGCTTCTGTTTAATTTGTCCCTTGTATATGCATGTGAGATAGCGACCTTAGATTGTAAGCTCCTTGAGGGCAGGGACTGACGTGACTGTTCAATATGTAAAGCTCTGCATAAATTGTTGGCGCCATAAATACCAATAATAAATATTTGGTGCTCTGTAATGTCTGACAGGTACATGTACAGAAATCTTAATTTTTGTCCCTGTGTGCCTTCTTTACTTTACAGCTGGCAGGTCTCTACTCCTTTGATGCCGTACTAACATACCCAACTGTGCTCTTTATGCTATCGTTTCATTCACCATGATGTAGATTAGGAAGTGGGCACAAATACAATGTCTCTGATGTAAGATACTGGAGAGTAGGCATGCACTGATACCGGTTTTTCAGTATCGAGTACAAGTACTGATATTTATATATTCCGCTAGCTTGGAGCCGGTTCCATGCTGCTTGGCCGGCTTGATACTGATTGGCCGTGAAGCTGGCTTCCCAGCCAATCAGCATCGAGCCTGCTTCCCGACCAATCAGGGAGGCGGGTCATTACCCACAGTGGGTTCCTGATTGGCCGGGAAGCCGGCTCCATGCTGTTTGGCCAGCTTGATACTGATTGGCTTGGAAGCCGGCTTCCCGGTCAATCAGCATCGAGCCGGTCAAACAGCATGCAGCCGACCTTCCAGATTGGCCGCGAAGCCAGCTCCATGTTTCCTCGTGGAGGTTCGGGTATCGGGGAAGGTATTGGTATCGGCGCTGATACCGATACTAGTATCGATATCTGTGCAACCCTACCCCAATAGTCTTTAAGACTTCTGTCACAGAAGAAGCTGCTGCTGGTATTATATTTATTCACATTATAATGTATTGCTGGGACTTGTAGTCCTGCATAGTTGGAACTATTCTGCATTACTGTATAATGATTATACAGTAATGTATAATCATACAGTATAATTACTGTATAATGATTATACAGCATTATACACTATGCAGGCCTACAAGTCCCAGCAATACATTATATTATTAAGTAGGGATGCACCAGTGTGTGTGTGTGTGTGGGGGGAGGAGGGACGGGGGGGTTTGAAAATCTGTTATTATTATTTACATTAGAATGTATTGCTGGGCCTTGTAGTCCTGCATAGCTGGTGGTATCCTGCATTGCTGTATAATGATTATACAGCATTATACACTATGCAGGCCTACAAGTCCCAGCAATACATTATATTATTAAGTAGGGATGCACCAGTGTGTGTGTGTGTGTGGGGGGAGGAGGGACGGGGGGGTTTGAAAATCTGTTATTATTATTTACATTAGAATGTATTGCTGGGCCTTGTAGTCCTGCATAGCTGGTGGTATCCTGCATTGCTGTATAATCATTGCAGAATACCACCAGCTATGCAGGACTACAAGTCACAGCAATACATTATATTAGTAAGTTGGGATGCACCAGTGGCAATACTGTTTTTTTCACACGTACTTGTGAAAATGCCCCATACTAGAAAGGATTGTCACCAGCACACCAAAGGTTTTGAAGCAAAAAGTCCTTTATTGACAAATTGCCATCCAATACTGTATTGGATGGCGATTTGTCAATAAAGGACTTTTTGCTTCAAAACCTTTGGTGTGCTGGTGACAATCCTTTCTAGATCTGCATTGTTCACTGGGCCGTCCGTGGTCACTACAAGCACCCACCTGCTTGGCAGGTTTACTACTATTCCCGTAAGGAGTGCAGCTGGTTCTTGACTACAATGCCCCATACTAAGCACAGGCAAAATTACCAGGGTCACAGCCGTCGCATTTCTCCGGGGAGCCCAGGGAGAAAGAAGAGGGCCCGCCACACACAGTGTTTTTGACACTTGCGGACCGCAGTTTAGACAGAGGGATGAGGGAGACCCTGTGGTTTGGGTTGGCCAGTCAGGGAACTCCATTTGCATGCACTATTTTTTCTGACTGCAACGGAACACAGGCATTGATTTGCCATGTGTTCCGGTGCAGGCGATCACACCGCGGTGCCATTGACTTTAATTCACCGCCACGCCCTCTCCCCCCCCCCAGAACGCAGTGAGCTGGCCGCGATGCAATCCAGTGTGTTCCAGGTGTTCCAGCACTAAATTGGCCGGAACACACTGGAGCTGGTGTGTACTAGCCCTGAAAGTTAAAAAAACATACTTTATATTTAATAGAAAAAAAAAAAAGGTATCAAAATCATGTTTTTTTTTGGGAGGGGGCCCTTAATGGTTTCTTGCACCGGGGCCCTGAGGTTTCTAGTTACGCCTCTGAACCTACCCCAAGTAAAAGCATGTTAAACTGCAAGAAGCTTTTTTAATTATTTTTTTTAGCTTATGCTATGTGATTGGAAACATGTAACAAATATAAAATCGGTGTTATCCCAATTTGGCTGCAAAAGTGCAAATACACTTTAAGCTATCTACATACATGACATTGAAGTTGGAAATGCAGACATGATTAGTCTGCCAAATGTTCTTTCACATGAAACATCTTTACAGAAACTAACAAATCTGGCTCAGTCTAACTTGTATATTAATAGTTATGGAGGAGAGAAATGAAGCAACCTAATCAATCTGGTCAGGTGGTTACTTTCATTGGCCTTTTAGAATATGATTGGCAAAGTTGGGAAGTGTTGGGGCGTGTGCAGAAACATATACAGTAATTGTTGTCCTATCTGACTGGTTGGTTATGGGAAAGGTGAACTTGTGTCTCTCTTCAATTACTGGTGCTTTTGTCACTCACAGCAGAAGGGAAGAAGCAACAGCTGAGGTAAGTTTATGTTAGGATATCAGCAAGGGATTGTAGGGATGGGAAGGACATCTGGAACAAGGGAAAAGGTGCAGCTTGAAGTGTATTTCCACTTTTGCAGTCAAATTTGAGAAGACCTCACCATATGTTTTTAATGTCTTCCTAATCACACAGCACATCTAAAAATAATAAAAACATATATTTCTTACCTTATAGCTGGTTTTGTTTTGTGTTTTTGGTGAAGGCCTTGTACAGATTCCAAACTACTCTGAGCAGTTTTTTTCCTCAGTTTGACCCTCTACTTTTACTTTCAAACTGAACTTTTTCTCAGGAACATACAATGCTTCCCCCTTTGTTAGGACAGACAGTATTTAAAGTACAATTAAACCTTTGTGGATTTTTGCATATATCTAATGCTAGCAAACAGTAGATATATGCGAAAAATTTTTTTTTAAATTACCAAAAAAGATCAATACTTACCTGTGTCTCCACCGTGCTCTCCCTTTTGAAGATCTGAATATTCTTGGGTGGCCGCGAAGGATCATGGGGTGAGAATAAAAAATAAAACTTGCCGCACTCCTTACCGGGACTCCCCACAAAAAGACGGGTGCTCGAAATGACTGCGGATGGCGCCGCCACACATAAACAAAAAGGAAGACGTCACCATCACTCCAACAACGATAATAACAGCAATTAGATGCTCATTTATTGACAGATGCTGTCTCTCATTGGCAAGCACTTTTGGGGCCACACAGGGTCCCCTTCGTCATCTCTGAGCCTGACAAAGGGGACCCTGTTCCTTTTTGGATCATGGGGTGAGCACATGCGCAGTAGAAATCTTTGTCCAGGAGAAGAGGAGAAACACAGTGTAAGTCAATGCACGCAGCCCAGCAGCGTGCACCCTCACAGACTCCATAGGACACAAAAGACACAGCAGTCTGCGCTGGATCAGAGACGTCACCAGAGCTGGAGGGACTGCTGGTAAGATTACAACTGTGGGGGGCTAGGCAGGAATTTTAAGCAAATATATACACTCTCTGCTTGACTAGATCATGGGTATCCATCACTTTCAGATTGATCATTCCTGTACAAAAGATTTTGTCCAAAGTACTAAAACCATTTCTCTTATGTTTATGTTCCCATGCAGATAAGTGAAATTCTTAAAAGTGCTATAACTGATATAGCTTCTGTGTTTGATTACAATTCCAGTACCATGGGAAATATTATGTAAGTGCAACCTGTTTTGTTTTTTGTTTTGCTTTGAATTAGGTATTCTTGCATATTGCTTGTTTCAAGGTTTTAATTAGAGAACATAGGTGCATGAAAGCAATGTACTATTCTAAATGGACTATTGTTTAGTGTATCTACCTGAATATAAGCTAACACTAATCCCCCCTCCCCAGCCCTCCTAAGCTAATATACACTAACCTTCCATCCTAGCTGCTCATTTACCTCCATATTATAGTGTCAGCCTGCTCCAGTTTTTAAATCCCCCCTGTAGAAATTCTCTTCAGCACTGGGTGCACCTGTGTACTGAATCTCATTAAAACTAAATAGGGCCAAATACCAAGATTATAGATCCTTGGTATATCCACTATTTAATTTTTTTACACCACTATAATTTTTGGCTTCTTTCACTGTACTATGTTGATAGGGACACAGACATCATTCCTACATACTATTCCCCAAAAGGGATGTGGAGGTCTGCAGGGGGTGTTATTGGAATTTAGAAAAACCCCTTTAGAATAAGGGTGCCCCTAGATATCCAGCTTCATCCCTATGTGAATGAGTACATGGTACACTGTGCAAAAAAATAAATAAATAAAACCACTAACCTTTTATTTTCTCCTGATATACCTTGTAAATACAATGTCAATCATGTCATCCAGCGATGAAGATCCACATCAGTCATGATGAACGACAATGTAGTCCCGCTGCTACAATGAAGCTGTCCCAGTGTTACTCCCATCACAAATGACAGCCACATCTGTAGGTTTAATTGCTTGTTAGCAGGTGTAAGTCACAGTTCACTATTGTGTTAATTAGAATTAGTGTATTTTGCAAATAAAGCTGTTTCACTGCATTTAGGGCCCATTCACACCACATCCAAATCATCTCCAGACCAGGCCAGATTGTTTCCAGACCCAAAATGCATTCTAATGTATCCCTATGCTATTTCTGGCCTCTGTTCACACCAGTGCAGTCCATTCCAGACCAGACCAGAAAAATACTGCATGTCTTATTTTGTCTGGTCTGGAATGCACTGGAACTGCGGCCAGGTTCACACCATTTTCCAGACCAGATCTGGACCGGAAAAAAGTGTGAACCTGCCCTAATACCTCCTTCTAAAGGTGCCCATACACCTTGCGATTATCGCACAATTACCATCCGTGACTGCAGTTTCAAGCGATAATCGTCCAGTTTATGGGAAGTGCACAACCGCAATTACTGTACAACTGGCCAATTGTTGTCTTTCAAGCAGCCTGGAAAATTTTCGGCGAGTTGGACAAAAATCAACGTATTAGTGGCATTTTCGTACAATAAAGATCGCATGATGAAAACTGCATATGTACAAACGTAAATTTTGGTCTTCGATTGACGAAAATTGGCTTGTTAGTGGTGCTGACGAACGATAATCGCAAACTACATTGGTCTGTGCATGATGGGCTGTTTGAACGAAAATTGAACGAGGGTGCGATGTCTTGACAAAAAAAGTTATACAATGGTTGTAAGGTGTATGGCCACCTTTACAAACAACTAAAACCAGCTTAACATTACAATCATATTTAGCTGCTAATATGTCCAAAAGCACTAACCAATTGTAATCAGTGCAGCAGCTTCAAGTAGTGTTCACACTGTTACACATGAAATATATTACATTGCTGCTTTGATCTGATGCATGTTGCTGTTTCTGTACACACAAAGCTCAGATGTGAATGCTAGAACTTTTTTGTAATCACTTTTATCTGTTTATGGTTTGACTATCATTTTCTTCTTCTTTTGTAGTGATTTTGAGCGTATATGGTCTGCAAATTTCACGGCACAGTTTACATATAAGGCAAATACAACATTAATTCAATTCCTAAATGAAGAACTGGTGGAATATATTTTGAATAGTACAACAAGAAGTAAAAGTGCAAAACTACTTAACATTTCTGGGGTACAAGATGGTCTAAAGTGTAAGTGTTTTCCATTCTGTGCCGTTATTGAGAATACATTATTTGCTAGAACTATTCAACTTGTTGTAGCCAACCATATGAAGCAATACAAGCATTATTTACACATTTGAATTGGTCCATGCTGATAACCAGGGCCCACTTTTGTGTCAGTACATGGAGTAATAAGTTGATGCCTTGTTGCGCGCCTTACCGGATGTCCCAAGTCGTAGGGGGGGCTCACAGTGACTGAGGATGGCGCCACACAGTAGTAATAACTATATAAGAATGTCACCAGCACACCAAAGTCCTTTGCAATCACCACGTGTCTATTTATTGAACGTTCATGTCACTAGAACAAGCGATTTCGGGGCCACACAGGGTTCTCTTCATCGGACTCAGCAATGACTACATGGAGTAGTCACCACAAATTGTCTAATTTGAGGTAAAGTGGGGTCTAGTTTGAGGTAATAACTCACCAAAAAGTAAATCATAAATATCTTGGGCGATATTTGGTGCAAAGCTTGTGAATAAAAATAAGAAAAAAAAACGCACTATAAGTAAAAACCGCCCTATATCTAACTAATAATGAGACATATGAGATCACATGAAATATATGTAACTGTGCAGATGAATCCTCCTAAAACAAGTGTGTCTTCTAGAAGATGGACTTTTTTTCACATAAGTGCTACACCGTATCTCTTCAGATATTTATTTAACCCCCACTGTCTGTAATGTTTGTAATGGGTTCCCTTTCACACATTCCTATTGACACAATATAACTAATACATAAAATTTGTAATTTTTTTTTACCTTTGTTACTTTGGAGCAGTATTATACATAGGACACTACAGGCAGCTTCTACTGGTTAGAATAGATGACAGTGAGCAGGTAAGGGAACAGAACTTTTTAAATATACATTTACATACAATGCCTTGAGATCTTTAACCATTTGCTAGGACAGACAGTGCTGCCATCTAGTTTTCAAATCTGCCAGCGCAGTACAAACAGTGTTAATTAATTGAAACAAAACTCCCCACGGTATGACATCCACATTGATATGTAAGTAAGTAAATTAGTGTGGTGTGAGAGGAAGCTGGAGGGGTTAGTTGGGGAGCTGAGGAATAGATTTGGGTGTCATCCAGCATAGAGATGATATTGAAATCAATAGGAAGCTGTCAACTGACCCAGGAAGGTGTAGATGGAGAATAGAAGGGGTTTAAGCAGAGGCATAACTAGAAACCTCAGGGCCCCAGTTCAAGAAACCATAACTCCCCCATCAAAAAAAGCATAATTTGACTTTTTGTTTTCAATAAATAATTGGTGTAAATGGCTGCTGTTGCTGGCGTAACTAAGCCTATTGTTACCAAATTGTATTCTGCAATTATCAAAAAGCATGTTTCCATCACTGGCAGAAGTGCTAGGGTCACTAAATATAGTGCTTGTTCTTTAACCCATTCTTTGCCAAGGCGGTTTTTTTGTACACATGTTAAAATCCACATTTTAGGCCTTAAAATACAACCCCCAAAATGTTATATTCTGAAAGCAAAGACCCTGTAGAATAAGATTGTGACAGTTCAAATTTTTACAGTGCACAAGATTAGCGCAACTCTTTATGAAACCCATATACACTTAAGTTAATTTTAGTGGCCAAAAACCACAAAATCATACTCAGTTTTTTAAATAAAATATAATAGATGAGGTTACAAGGAGTAAAAAGATACCCAACATGCCCAGGTTAAAAATTGTGTGTGTCTGTGTACAGTATACAGATTGTCCATAGGCGACGCTTTAAACCCTGTACAGGTCATCAGGTTAGAGATATCCGTCAATAGTGGCCATAGAATTATTGCACTCACTCTGGCACACACAGTGATAACTAACATATATAGCACAATCGTCATTTTCATAATTAACCTTACGCGTGTTTACATTATTGTGCATGAGCTCGCGGGGGACTTTAAACATTTTTAAAAATATTTACATTTATTTTATCTAATTGTTTTAACCTTTTATTTAACTTAATTGATATCACATAAGGGGGCTTACCAGTTAAGTGAAATGATGTAATCAGCATCGCACTACACCCACCCTGAAAGCGATCTGGCAGCAGCTCAGCCCCCAGAATTGCTTCAAATGTAAAGCAGGCAGTTGGCTTTACACATTTAAACAGAGTCCCGGTGGCTATTGCACATATTTAACGATCCTGTGCTTGTCATCCTGAATCGGCTCTAGGGCAGGGCTGTCACTGTATCCTCCAGCCTGCAGTTCCATCCTCCCCATTAGGCACCATCAGCATGATCCACTCTGTGTCCCCTCTGATCATTGCTGTCTCTAAAGGTGGGGCAGGTGGGGCAGGGCAGCAGCAATTAGAAGGGACACAGGAGGACATGATGGGGAGCTGGTTGCTGGAGCCCAGTGGAGAGCATCTATTGTCAGGCATAAAAGAGTAGAGAACTGCAGTGACAGTGTGACATGATAGGGTGGTGGTGCGGAGGGAGGCTGATTTTGAAAGGCTGTCATCAGCTGGAAATGTTTTTGTTCTGCCATATGTCTTATGTTGGCGGCAGTGAAAAGGTTTTGGGATTGACCAGTGCATGTTTCAGAAGGGAAGGGGAAGATGCCAGAAAACACGGAGAGATTGAAATGTTTGGATTAGAGCGCATAGAATAGCAAGACATTGGCTGGAGTAGTTGTGTGGGAAGGGGGTCCAGGGGACAGGTGTTTTGGTGGGCATCAGAGAAAAATTTAGCAACCTCTTCAGTAACAACAGGGTCAAAATACAAAAATACTGAATGTGGTGGTAGACATGTTAGGTTAAGGGGAATAGATATCCAGACAGTGGGGATTTTGTCACAAATGGCATCTATCTTGTTTTTAAAATGATTGGCAATGTCCTGCACAGTGAATGGGTTAGCCACTGGAAGCATAGGGGGGGGGGGGCAAAGTAAGGAGTTAAAAGTTGAAAAGAGTTGATGAGCACAGGATGAGAGGGTGTTAAAGAGAGGGATGTAAAAGTTCTGTTTGACAGCGCAAGGGCAGGAATTATTTTAGGAGGGCAGAGTGAAGTCATGCTGGGATTTAGTTTTACATGCAAGAGCGTAGCTATGTCTTAGCCCATGTTCTCGGCTCCTTTAAAAAAAACCCAAAAAAAACTGTTAAATACTAGCAAATGCTTTCTTATTCACAAACCAGCTAATTTACATATAAATCTTTTTTGAGGATAGTTTAGAAGTGTTTGAAACTACTGACCAGTTCCAATGTGTTGGGGCTAGAATTATCTTAGATGTTTAAAGGAGAATTAAATTCACCTTTTTTTTCCATATATCTACTGCTAGCAAGCAATACATGTATGCAAAAACATTTAAAAAAATAAAAAAGTTACTAAAAAGGTAATTACTTACCTGGGTCTCTGCCGCTCGCTCCCTTCTGAAGATTGAAGATTCTAATGATGGGGCGGGCGCTTGTGCAGTAGAGATCTTCAGAGGGGAGAAGCGGAAGACACAGTGGAGGTGAATGCATGCAGCCGTGAGTGAGCACGTCGGATAGACACTGTGGGACCCAACAGTCTGCGCTGGATCAGAGACCGGGACCAGCGCTGAAGGGATTGCTGAATACAAGTGGAAGGAGATGAAAGCATTAAGAGGCATTATTTGAGGTAAGTCCTTAAAGCAGCATAGGGGGAGGGGGGGGGGACTTTTGTGACTTTAATGTCACTTTAATTAAGGTGATCTTACCTCTGGAGCATACAGTATGTATCTCTACTGCAGCCAAATCCTTTGTTTTGTTTTTTAACTTGAAGCAAAATATTAAAACCTAAAATAAAACTTTCTGCTATGGATTACATGTCTGTTATTCTTACGCTTGAGATTTCATAGACTAGCCTTAGTCATGTAAAGCAGGACTCCAACCAAAATGCTAAATACATGGTTAAAATCCATATATGAATATATATATTCCATAATATTTTTTATTCTGTTTAGACAGTCCAAACTATAGAGCTATGCACCTGCCAGTGTCACCTTCCCACCATCAACCTACTTAGTGCACTGTGAATGAGCATCAGCCCACTATTAACATCCATCCTGTGCTCGTCTCCTTATGTAGCTCCACATAAATACCCCTATCCAGCTTCCACTGCCTAAAACATCTTACAATGACAACACAAGGCAGAGCAATAGAGCCTTAACCTCTCAGTATGACCTGTGGTGCATAGAGGATTATAGTAAACTAGTATTAAGGCAGCTTTACTAGCCCTGATTTATAATGAGTGCATACCCTCAATAACAGGTTGAGGTTTATATCTGCCATGATTTCCACTTTAGCAAAACCTGTAGTCTAAATGTAATGCTAAACTAATAATCTCCTTTGTGTATTGAGGTCAAAGGAATAAACACCATTTCTCCACCAATTTAGACCTATATGGCTACATTAATAAAGAGCACTTAAGTCACCACATCATTCATCTCCAGTCCAACATGGCAGACTAGATTGGTAATGCAATGATATACTATAAAATTAACTGTGTAAGTTTTTTCAGTTGTTACATTGTCTCATTCAGCTGACCCAGGGGAAATGCCAAGATTTTTTATTTTCAAAATATGTTTTAGGAGAGCAACACAAATCTGATAAAGTAATATTATAATTAATCTGTCTTATTTTTTTTTTTGCTTAGTGAATGTAACTGAGCTTGCAAAGTATGTCTCATGTGAGCCGGGCTACATACTGAATGCTACAGCTTTGAAATGCGTTCACATATGTGATTCATACTGTAAGAATGACGGAATTTGTGAGAAGCGGGAGAATGGCAGTGCTACCTGCAGGTTGGTATACATCTGCTTCTTATGATGTTATCTTCTCCAAAACTTTACTTACAGCAACAGCTCCTTAACCACACCTCATACTATACCCCAGCATCTTCAGCACCATTTTTTCTCTCTTCCACACATATTGCCCATTCTAATCACAGAGACATGCTTTGTGAAGGTCTCTGTTGTGACTGATAGGAATACCTCATAGTATCCACAGTACCTGTGGATTTTACTGTAGCTGTGTAACTTGTGTAACTGTAAAAGTGACAGCAAAGGATTGCAAGTTTGGGTCACTTTGAACTCTGTAATTGTCTTTATTTCTTTGCCACTCTATTGGATGAAGGATTTTTAATATTATATTTCAGCTATTTGGCTATTATTTGGTATATTCAGTACAGCTTTTTTTCACTTCTTGTATCTGTATCATGTTCTTGTATCTTTCTCATTTTAACCCCTTCGTGACTGACGACGTACAGTGTACGTCGCCAGCATCGGGGCTGTTTAAACAGACTCCCGGCGACTTTTGCCGCCGGGACTCTGTTTAAACTTGTAGAGCCGACTGTCGGCTTTACAACAGAAGCGATCCTGGCGACTTACCTGTCGCCAGATCGCTTCTGCGTCCCGAAGAAGGGGCCGCCCCCGCCGGACACCCCCGCCGTGCTTCCCGGGCTCCGTTGCCCCTCCTACGGGCCCGGGACCGGCGATCTTTGTGTCCGCGGGGAGCTGGGGAGGAGGTCGACGAACTTCCGTTCATCGATCCCCTCCCCGTTCTATGGGACCGGGAGCGATGCAGATTGCATCACTTCCGGTCCCTGGGCTGTCAGTTCTGGGCTCCTGCAGCCCAGCTATAAGCTATTGAAGTGCGATCTGCACTTCAATAGCTTATTTCCAGTGTAAAGGTGACACTGAGGGTCTTTTGGACCCCCAGCATCACCTTAAAGAGGACCTGTCACCACCATCTGCTATTACATGGGGGGGCTTGCAAGCCCCCCCATGTGATAGCAGTCAAAGTAAAGTAAAAAAAAAAAAAAAAACAGTTTTTAAAATTAAAATGAAATAAAATAAATCTAATAATAATAAAAAAAAATTTTAAAAGTACCCCGCCCCCGCGAGCACGCGCGTCGCCACGTAAACACGCGTCGGGTGCGCCTACGCATGAAAACGACGAACGCGCTACACATGTTGGGTATCGCCGCGCACGCCGGAGTGAGAGCAATAATTCTAGGGCCAGTATTTTGGGGTATCTCTAAATTGATGACCTGTGGGGGCTTTTAAAGTGTCTTTTATTGACTTTTTGGGGTACTGCAGTTTTTCGCAGTTTCACGGTCGCACGCAATCTGTAAACTGGGCATGTTGGGTATCGTTTTACTCGTTGTAACCTCATCTTTTATATTTCATTAAAAAAATGGGTAATTTGTTGTGTTTTGGGGCATTTAATTAAATTTGTCACTAAATTTTGGGGTTTAATAAGGAGTTGCGCTAATATTGCGCAACATAAAAATTTTCAACTACCACCATTTTATTCTATAGGGTCTTGGCATTCAGAAAATATATAATGTTGGGGGGTTTTACGTAATTTTCAGGCCTAAAATGTGGAATATAACATGGGTGCAAAAAATGAAAAAAGGGCCTCAGTCATGAAGGGGTTAAACAATTTAAGTATATTAATGGCCACTATATGTTACTAAAGTCTGTATTTTTTAAAATTTCAGCTGTAAACCATTTACTATTTATACCACTTCTGGTGAACGTTGTGAAAATCTCTCAATGAACCTTAATGCATTCTTTGGAATATTATTTGGATCTCTGGCCTTCCTGTTCCTGCTGATCTTGGGCATAGTCTTAGGAATCTATTTCTATCGCAAAAGGAAAAGCAAGAATGATTATGATGATACAGACGAGTGAGTGATCTATTTGTTTCTGCTCTATATGTCCTTGGATATCACAATTGTAAAGAAAGAATGTAAAGAAAGCAACATACAATGAATGGAATTACAGGGAAAATGTGTTATTGCCACTAATATCAGTATATAGCTGTGAAATATATAGCTGTGTAAACTACATAATAATCACCGGGGGGCAGACACAAGCTTTGTATCACTGTGTGTTGGGTATTCTCCTGTAAGAAGAAATGTATTATACGGCGGGTAGCTGATATACATGGCAGTTATTTTTAAGTACACAGCAAATACTCTGACAGTTGAAACATCTACTATATAATCTGATATCTTATAATTGCCATATATTACATTGAACAAATCTGCTCTTGTGTGTCATATGTTATACCTGGAATCTAAGCGGCCAGTTCACCCAAAACTGATATTTTAATTGCTGCAAATGCTCAAGCATTAAATTGCCTGGAAAAAAGTAGGTGATGGCCATAACAGAAGGCACCACAAGCTTGCACTGATCTCTATTCTGCTTTGACAAATCGGCCTCATAAATGTCTTTATTCGCTCATCACTGTTTTCTTTTTTTTTTCTATCTGTGACTGTCTGCACTCTCTATATTATATTTTATATTCATGATTACACTTTTATTCCTTCTGCCTTTATTCATGTCCTATATGATATTCTAAATATGTATTCTATTTTTATGCAGGTTGTACCAAGAAGAATTTAGCTGGAAATCATCATTCCTTCCATGTAAATATATATTTATTAATTATTAACTGTATTTGTATTTGAAATTGTTTTGCTATTGACCCCTACTGAAAGGTAGGGAAAGCTATGTAACTTTTCTCTGTAATTAAACTTCTAGCCTTTACAAAACTGGGAGATAAGGATAATGCATCTTTAAACATAGATACAACACCAAATTTGATTGACTGGAAACCAGACTTAGAAAAAGTAAACAGTACGGCAGAGGTATGTATCATGTTAGTATTATAATTTGTGTATTGACATTATTGTTTAATTTGTTGGAAATGCAACAGCATATTCTAACGTATTGATTGTATTACTGACTCTGATATGTCTTTTGAGCTGTAGATGGAAGTGTAGTGCAATGTTACTCTCTATATGTATGCTATGTATGTGTATCTATGATACACAGGAAGTTTTCCTATATACTGTATATGTTTTCCTACACAATGCTGTTTGCAGATGTAATGTCCTTCTAAGTAGGGATGAGCCGAGAGTTCGATTCGAATATGAGTTCGAATCGAACATCGGCAGTTCGAGCGTTGGCCGAACGCCGAACTTTATGGGATGTTCACGGTTTGTTCGACCACGGACATTTCATAAGGCAAAATGCCCTCTGAAGCTCTGATTTGTTAAAGTCTTGCACCTGACAACAGGTCAGGTGCAAGACTTTGCCCAATCAGGGTTCATTATTGAATTTGAGCCATGATTGGGCAAAGTCATGATGACTCTGCCCAATCATGGCCGGTAAACGACACAATTGGGCGGAGCTAGCTTTGACAGCTAGCTCCGCCCAATTGTGTATGTTTTGATGGCATCTGACAAAATGCCATTATGCGGCGGGAGCGGACGGGACGACAGGTTTTTTTAAATTTATTATTTCTCTACATTTTTTATTGTTTTATTTTTTATTTCGTCTTCGTCGTGGACAACGCTGGACGCCGTGAATGACCATGGATTATGTCGGTGGATCCATTTTTTTTTTAAATAAATACTTGTCAAAAAACATGTCTTTTGTTTTTTTTCCAAATAATGGATTTTATCAAAAGTCTGGACTTTTTAATAACTATTTTATTTAACCCTTTAGTGAATGGGAGGGGGCGGCATCTGGGTGCCTCCTTAATTAAAGGGGTACCCTGATGCAAATAAGCCCCCTTGCCCGCAACCACCGGGTCAGGGTTGTGGGGAAGAGGCCCTTGTCCCCATCGGCAGGGGGACACCCTCCCAGTGCCGAGGGCATGTGGCCTGGTGTGGGAGGGGCGCTCGCTCGCCCCCCCCTTTCTGGCCCTGCCAGACCTATGCCCGGATCAAGTGTCTGGTATGGAATTTTAGGGGGGTGCCATGTTTTTTCCCCCCATTTTGGGGGGTGGGGTTCCACCTTAATGTTTTTTTGTAGATGGGGTCCCTCCTTAATATTCCTACCAAATCTTAAGGGTCTGGTATGACTTTTAGGAGGAATCCTACACAGTTTTTTTTTTAAATTGGTCCCTCCTAACATTCCCATCCAGACCTAAAGGGTCTGGTATTGTTTGGGATGGGGAACTGCACACTTTAAGAGAAAATAAAAATAAATTTTTGTTTTTAGAAATGTCAGTTTTGCTGCAGCAGGTTCTATACATCCTACAGATCGGCCACTTCACAGGCAGGTTAAGGGCATTTAACCCTAAGGGTATTTAACCCTTTAGTGAATGGGTAGGGGTACCACTTACTCATTCACAAGGGAGAGGGGGGCATCATCTGGGTGCCCCTTTGTTAAAGGGGTACCGCAATGTGAATAAGCCCCCTGCCCGCACCCACACAACCAACACCCCTGGGGAAGAGGCCCTTGTCCCCATCGGCACGGGGCTGAGGGCATGTGGCCTTGTATCGCAGGGAGGGGGGCTCGCTTGTCCTCCCCCTTTCCTCCCCCTTTCCTTCCCTGCTTGGCCTCTGCTCGGATCAAGGGTCTGGTATGGAATTTTAAGGGGACCCCATGTCTTTTTTTCCCCATTTTTGGGGTTGGGGGTTCCTCAAAATTCCTACCAGACCTTAAGGGCCTGGAATGACTTTAAGGGGGAACCCCCACACACTTTTATATATTTATTTTTTTACATGGGGTCCCTCCTAACATTCCTACCAGACCTAAAGGGTCTGGTATTGTTTGGAAGGCACGCTTTTTTATTTTATAAATGTCATTTTTTTCTTTACAAATGTCAGTTTTGCTGCAGCAGGATCTATACATCGTACAGATGTGCCACTTTACAGGCAGTTTAAGGGGACCCCCCAGGCACAATATTTAGAGGATTTTTTTATTTTTATTGTTTCACTTTAAGTTATGTTAAAACCACTGCTTCTTTATCCACTTGAAGACCAGACCAGCCCCTTCCTGTCCAGGCCATTTTTCAGTATTCAGCAATGTCTGTTGACAAACAATGACAAACATTTATTCCGTCATGCAACTCTGTACTGAAATTAATTTTATACCATTTTTTGGGGACAGATAGAGCTTTCTTTTGGTGGTATTTATTCACCACTGGGGTTTTTGTTTTTTACTATATTAAGGAAAAATTACTGAACATTTTGACAAAAAAAAGTTTTTATAACACATTTATTATTACCCAATTTTTTGTTAAAATATAAAAGACGGGTGCACATCGGGTAAATGGGCATCAAACCTGTCAAGCCTTAAAATTGCACGCACCCGTAAAGAACTACCATACCGAAAATTGATTACAGGCGACGCTTTAGAAGCTTTTACCGCTTATCAGTTTAGTGTTATCAGTGTATTGCTCTCAGTGCGACGTTCACGGCGATATGTAACATGTGTGGCATAATGGGCGCAATTGCCGCTTTCGCACGTATTCACACCCGACGCATGTTTGCATGCGTGTATGTATGGGTGGGGACTTTAAAAAAAAATCTTTTTTTCTTTTATTCTTTTTCATATGTGACTTAAATTTTTTTTTTGTAAATCGTTTTTTTTTCCTATTTTTTTCCCCACTTAACTTTATTGTTATCACATAGGGGGCTAAGCAACCCTCCCTATGTGATTGCAAGTAGATGTGACAATGTCACCTAATGTCACCTAGGGACCCCCAAAGAAGCTGATGAAGCACAGATCTGCTTCTGAAGCTGGAGAGTGACAGCAGAATGCGGAAGTGATGTAATATACATCACTTCCACATTCTGATATTGGAGAGGGGACCGGTGGGAGATTGTATACCAATCTCCGTCTGGTCCGTCATAGAGCAACCATGCTGGTCCTGGGCTCGCACCGGGCACAGGGGGAAGGGGGGCTGCGGACGGGGGGGGGCATACACACAGGCACCTTATACAAGCGATCCGCCGGCTCTATAGCCGGCGAATCTCTTGTATGTAAACAGGCATCGCTAAATGTAGGGAGTTTTCATTTATTAATGTCCCCCACGGCAGCACCCAAATCCCCATACCCTTTTTATGGTCAATAAATTGCTTATAAGGCTTCAAAATGGGGACATTTGATTTTTAAAGTTCTACTCCTACAGATTTGCATTGAGTTAGAATTCAAACTTTTCACATGTTCAAAAGTTTGAATTCGGGCCGAATACGGCGGTGTTCGGCTCGTCACTATTCATGGTCCGTTTAACGGTATGTTTTGTGGTTACTATATACATCCATGTTTGTGCATGCAGTAAGCAATGGCAATTGTACAGTGGAATGATAAAATATCAAGAATGTATGTTTTGATGCTTGGAACAAGTCCAGGCTCAAGAAATACTGGTGCTTGGTAATTGGTCCAACACTGTCACATGTAGTGAGTCACATGCTCCTCCATATCCAGAAGTAGCAGGTATTTTCTTCTGACTCAACAGCTGTATGTGGTGGATTGAAGGAAAGGTGCCTATATGCTGTTGGGGTATCAGAAATAAAATAAACATGTTGCTCTACCATGCATGGCAATTAACAATTTTGTTATTTCTTTTGTATGCTTAATATACAATGGATCACATTTCTGATGTATTTTCTTTACATTTTCCTAGGTCAAGATAAAACGACCAGAAATGAAGCCTGAAGTAAGCGTACACAAGTATGAATAGAAAGCTCAGTGAAACTCAAATTTTCTGTGAAGTTCATAACCAGTTTCTTAAACGGATATGTCCAGAGAACAAACAGACTAATAATTACAATGTGTAATGACATACATATGTAATTGTGTCCCTATATAATTAGGGGCTGTGCATCTTCTGTATTAAATAAATGCAAAATGATTTATGAAATTATAACTCTGTCCTAAAAGAACAACATGCTGCCTTATCTTACCTTTTCTTTTTATGTTATTGATGAAATCCCTATACTAAATAAGGATCTACTTCAAGGGTAAGCCTTACTCTCATCCTACCCTGATTAAAATATACAGAGTAGTGTCTGCACCAGAGCCAACTCTCACTACCAATGGTGTTTTATTCTGGAGAACTACAGGAAAAGCTCAGTTCCGCTTTTAAACCTTCCTGTCTGTACCATAATGAAGGGTAGTTTTATGGGAATAAGCTGATGTGATGTGCAGTCCTGCATGGTTTACACACAATGATCTGCTAAAATTAAGTACTATGAAAGCAACTATTTAAATTTTAAACTTGAATATATCCAAAGATTAGGGGTTTTCTCAATATTATAATGCACTGTTCCTGTCCTTGCCTATTGTTAAAAGACTGAAGAGTATATTTTTGTATCAGCCTTGTAGACCTTTTGATTTTGAAGGTGTATTTTTATCTTCTAATGTGTATTTATCAGACTATGTAATATTGCACCTGTTATACAATGCACCAGAATTTCTAATATGATTTTGAGTTAAAAAAATATATATAATTGAGTAGCTCTTCCTATTTATATGCCTGACAGTTTTAATTAAAAAAAAATTATTCAAGTTACCACTTGGGATTTCATTTTACTTCACTGGATTGTGAGAGTAAGACTTAATCATCAATTATTTGCTGAGGAGGAGTTTAAGACACTATTGTACTTTTAAGTGCACCACACTATCTCTCCCTATTTAATCCCTTTTGCCCCCGCTGCCAATAAAC
>NW_017308280.1:181969-186826 GCF_000935625.1 Nanorana parkeri | reverse complement strand
TATATATATATATATATATATATATACAGTATATTGGGACACCCCTCCAAATCATTGGATTCAGGTGTTCCGTGAAATTTCCTTGCTACTAAATATTCCACGGTCAATTGCTAGTGGTATTATAACAAAGTGGAAGCAACTGAGAATAACAGCAACTCAGCCACGAAGTGCGCAGTCAGCGCATGCTGAAGCGCAGAAGTCGCCAATTGTCTGCAGAGTCAATAGCTGCAGACCTCCAAACTTCGTGTGGCACAACAACAGTGCATATAGAGCTTCATGGAATGGGATTCCATGGCTGAGCAGCTGCATCCAAGCCTTACATCACCAAGTGCAATGCAAAGCGTTGGATGCAGTGGTGTAAAGCACACCGCCACTGGACACTAGAGAAGTGGAGACATATTCTCTGGAGTGACGAATCACACTTCTCTGTCTGGCAATCCAATGGACGTGTCTGAGTTTGGCGGTTGCCAGGAGAATGGTACTTGCCTGACTGCATTGTGTAAAGTTTGGTGGAGGGGGGATTATGGTGTGGGGTTGTTTTTCAGGGGTTGGGCTTGGCCCCTTGGTTCCAGTGAAGGGAACTCTTTAGGCATCAGCATACTAAGACATTTTGGACAATTTCATGCTCCCAACTTTGTGGGAATAGTTTGGGGATGGCCCCTTCCTGTTCCAACATGACTGAGCACCAGTGCACAAAGCAAGGTCCATAAAAACATGGATGAGCGTGTTTGGGGTGGATGAACTTGACTGGCCTGCACAGAGTCCTGACCTCAACCCGATAAAACACATTTGGGATGAATGAGAGCGGAGACTGCGAGCTAGTCCTTCTCGTCCAACATGAGTACCTGACCTCACAAATGCACTTCTGGAAGAATCGTCAAACATTCCCATAGACACATTCTAAAACCTTGTGGACACCTTCCCAGAAGAGTTTAAGCTGTTATAGCTGCAAAGGGTGGGCCAACTCAATATTGAACCCTATGGACTAAGACTGGGATGCCATTAAAGTTCATGTGCGTGTAAAGGCAGGCATCCCAATACTTTTGGAAATAGAGTATATATATACCTGTGTACTTCGACCTATTATATATAGGGATGCAACGATACCAATTCAATTAGGGGGGTGTCCGAGTTTAGGCTTGCCTAGGGCAGCACAAAATCATAATACACCACTGCCTTTAGTCATCCCCTAATCAGGGCAGTTAAAAAGGCCATATGTTGGGAGGAATATATACCTATTCAAGAAGAGGTTTTTTGCTCTAACTTATCCTCATGATCGATACAACACTCATCTGGCTGGTTAGGCATCAGTACACCTTATATGAGTAAACAAAGTTTATATCTTTTTCTGGAGCACCCGTGGGCCAGTAATGGCTATTACTTGCCGGGGCAATCCATACTTGGCCAAAGAACACAGAAGCAGACCTTTTGGCTTTCAATGAGGTCTCAGGGGTATGGTAATTTCTAAATTAAATTAATCCGCAAGTGACTTTATAGTAAAGCTGCTATGGATATGCTGTGTTGCTCATGCAGGACTGCAGTTACTTTGTGTTGGTGCAGATCTCAGCACACACAACAATATGTAAAGTCACAGGGGATGGAAGAATTCAAAATCATCTTTTCTTCATTTGAACAAACCAAGAATAATCCCTCGCAAGAGTTAGGCTCTGATCAAATTTAACAGGGTTCCCCAACAAGAAAAGCCAAGCAATGCCAACAATTCAATGGATGACATTTTCAGAGAAACTCAGAGAATTTCCAAGTAGGCAGCTGTCTTAGTGTTTTGTTTGAGGCAGATCAAGTCTCTATCCTACTCATTGGCGTCCTATTGTCTCAAGTTGACAAAATCCATTCAGATAGTGAAATTAGACTTATTGGAGCCTGAGGGTCTTCCAACAAGATTCTTCAGACAACAGAGAAAATATCCCCTGTGCCGTAGGATCAGGGTGATTCCAAATATGAGATTCTTTGTTTCTGGCTAAGGCTGTGAGCCTATTTCAACTGTCATCATCAGTGTCCCTATCCGGTGATAGTGTTAATAACGGATTCTTATGTGCTAATCACTTCAACAACCTCTTAGTCCAAGGCAAGTGACAGTCCAATGGGGGAAAAATCTTCAGCATCTTGGAGTTCAGAGAGCCTTTCAGATCCATTGAGCCTCCGTATTGATTCATTGAACAACAGGATGATGTTTTTTTTCCATAGATTCAATGTCATAAGGGAGGAAGCAACTGCACACTGCTGATGGAGGTACCACCAATCATGATTTCAGCTCTAAACTCCCCAGAATTTCCTGGCTGACACTATAAGCCACAAAGCCTTGCACAACAATTATTATTATTTTTTATCCAGCATTTTCCTGTTGATCAGCAGCAAGTGGGTTATCCAGATCTCAACCTGATGGTAATCCCTAAAAGCACAGAGTGCAGGCACTCTTTGTTAAGAGTGAGCTTTCCAATGGCAGGAGTATTGGATATTTTAATGCTTATATGTTTTCTTCAGTCCCTCAATTATCCAGGTAGGGAGATGGCAATCATTTGACTGTGGCCCATCCATCCAGGGTTCTCTCTCTTGTAGACTGGCCCTGGAGTCTTCTACTCATCCTAAAAATTCAGACCTTCTACAGTAGATGCTACATCCAAACACATCCAAAATTACCCTAAGTGGCTTGGAGGCTGGAAGTAAAGTCTTCCTTGACTGGATTACACATCTTCAGTCATAGTATTTGTATGCTAGAGCACCTACTAAATGTCACATATTCTACAGTGTGCAATAATAAATACATAGACTTCACAAGCTTAAAGGGTTTTGTCTATCTTTTTCTTGCCATGACAGATATATTGGACTTTCTTTAGAAAAGTAATATGTACTTCGGTGTCAGCACTTTCTATCCGCATCATCTGAGACAAAATGGGCAGCTCATTTATTGATAAGTCGGCTCTTAAGGGCATGTGCAAGAATTTACTCTTCAGGAAAGTGGCTTCATTTTCCCTTTGGAATTACAAATAGTGCTGGATATGTTCTTCCTTCTCGACTTCGTCTGGATCATACTTACTCAGATTTACCGTAACATGTAAAAAAGCTTTTCTCAGAGAGGAGGGTCTTGGATAGCCAAGCTTAGGCTGCAAACCAGCTTATTCCTACCATTTCCCAGAAGGGATAATCCTACATCTCTCTCCCAGCATCAACCAAAGTAGGGATGTTCAGATACCAAGTACCATACTCGGCACAAGTACAGATACTTTTCCAGCTCCAGGACTAGACTAGAGAAAATCTCAAAAATTAGGAGGCAGCTGTCATTTTTAAGGAGCATACAGAGCTCCTGGGATTTGTGCACCCCCATTTTAATGCATTATTTTTTTATCAATATATATAAGTGATGCACCGATACCATTTTTACAAGTACTGATACTTGTCCAAGTACTCACAGATACAAGTACTGATACATTTTTGTTTATTGTCATGTGACAGTTTTTCAAAAACAATACAGATTAATGATTTCAGGACAGTGGTGGAGCGCCGGTCCCAGCTGCAACCCTAACAGTTCTTGCGAAAATGCCAAGTATCGGCACTGGTATTTGAACTGGTATCTGGACATCCTTAATCCAAAGAATGGAAGATACTTCCATCTAAATTGGACATTAATGTTGCCAATATTCAAGAATAAAGTTTTGTTTCAGCTCATGCCTTAAATGTGGCTGCTATGCTGAGAAAGTACATTGAGGTCGCCTTCTTTCAGGTCGATCTGTTTATCTTTCTGGCGGTATCAGAAAGGGACTCACTGCATCCACTAGATCACATGCATTGTGGCTGGTCAAGCAGATGGAGCCAGAGATCAATCTCTGGGTTCACTCTACTGAAGGATTTCATCCTTATGGACAGATTTAGCGGTGTATCTCCAGAGTTCTACTGGTAGGCAGTGACCTGGTATATTTTCCTTTATAAATGTTAATATACAGGATGAGCCCAGGTACAGTGCATATCCTAGGTCATATTATGAGTCCGGATAAACATATTTTACCCAAGGGACCCAAATGAGCTCAAATTGCGACTGTTTATCAAGGATAATACTGGCCAATTTTTTTTTGGGTCCTTATCCATGTATCCATGACAAGTGTGGCTCCTGTTCCCCCTCAGTCTGGCTCTCCTGTCGCCCCCTCAATCTGGTTCTTTGGTCACTCAGTGGTAGTGATTCCTCGCCCCCTCCCCCCTGTCAGCTTACTTTCTCCTGGACGCTGTGTTCTGTGTTCCTTCAAGCACAGCGCGTGTCCTGCACAGTCCTCCTGGGTCTGATGTCAGCTGGTGATGGGGGCGGGGCGGCTCCACTCAGTGTGTGATCTGCCTGGCCACTCTGTGCTCTTTGATCAGTACAGCTCTCAGAGCTGGCCATCGGGCATAGCGGGCCGTGCCAAACAGAAACAGGCTGATTGTGTTCAGCCCAGCCCACCGGGCAACTGCCCGTTATGCCCTTAGGCCGGTCCGGCCCTGGTTTTCCAGCTGTGAGATAATAGCCAATTCTATAGAGCCCTTTATTTTGCCACCAGACGGAAAGGCTGGGCTCTGAAATAAAGGAGCTAGAGAGTATGGCGGGAGCATATGTTATCAGAAAAGCGTACTCTGTCCTAGAGTGCCAATGAGTGGGAAAGTGTAGGAGCCATAACACCCGGACGCTGTCTAGGAGGTAGCCATTTCAAGAGACCTAAGGGCAGATCATTTGCTGCGTGTGATTTCTTGAGGACCCAATCAGGTGGATCCGCAGCAGAATATATTGAGGATAATTGAGCTAGGCGTGAGGCTTGATAATAGTCAGTAATATTAGGAACTCCCAGACCTCCCGCCTCCTTGGAGCTATATAAA
>NW_017308280.1:137963-181938 GCF_000935625.1 Nanorana parkeri | reverse complement strand
AAAAGATAGAAAGGAAAGCGATTTCAGATTTAGGGACATATATGGGTAGAGGTCTAATAAGATATAATAGGCGTGGGAGAAGAGACATTTTATTGGCATGTATTCCTGAACCATGAGAGATTGTATTAGGACTAGACATGTGCGATTCGGTTCGTTCCGAAATTCGTTTCCCTTTAGACCCTTTAGGTCGGGTAGGAATGTTAGGAGGGACCCCCCTCCTTATAACACAAAAAAAATTGCGTTAACTAATTTAATTTCGGACGCGAAAAACGAAACTAAACTAAACAAATTTTTTTGCTGGTGCACATGTCTAATTAGGACTACCTGTCCAGGTCTTCTCATCATTTTTTTAAAAGGGGAAGGAAATTAGCACAATAAAGATGTTCAAAAGAAGGAGTAAGGTTAACAGTAAGTTGTCCCCAAAAAGAACACACTTGTGTTCCTTATTGCCAAAGTGAACCCCTTTGATATTGACATTCTCCATAAAAGAGATAGCGAGTGGTTCTATTGTGAGTGCAAAAGGTAAGGGAGACAGGGGGCACCCCTACCTGGTACCCTTGCAAACTGGTATGGAATCCAACATAAACCCCTGCATTTTAATTACAAAGAAAATTGCGAAGAAACATTGCACCAAAACCCTCTTCCTCCAGTAACGGGAAGATATATGTCCAGGACACATAATCAAAAGCTTTCTGCAGGTCAATGGACAGTAGTAGTCCAAGGCCCGGGACTCTTTTCCCCAGCCCGACCGCATCAAAGAAACTATGTCAAGGGCTCTCCTGATTTGATCTGGGCCCTGCATTCCTGAGATAAAGACCACTTGATCTTTATGAATATAGGAGGCTAAAAATGAGTTAAAGGAGAACTATGAAGTGAGTGATTTTCACTTACCTCATAGTTCTTGCCGACCTGTGACAATGAGACTGTCACAGGTCGGCTCAGTAGATCGGGAGGTGAGCGAACACATAACGGCGTTCGGTCACCTCTCGATCCTGTCACGACTCTCTGCCGTGACAGGGGAGGGGCTGGATTCCCCCCTCCCCGCTCCGATCCGCCAGCGCTGACTGGCAGAACGGACAAGGGAGGGGCGGGTACAGCTGGCTCTGCCTTTAGATAGGCAGAGCCAGCTGTCAGTCACGCAGCTGGGCGGATCCCGGCACAATTGTCAGGATCCGCTTCAGCTGCGGAGCCTCAGTATACAGCGAGCTACAGCTCGGGGTATACTGAGCCTAGGGTGATGGGAGGACGCTAGTGTGTGTCCTTCTGTTACCCTGAGGAGAACTATGGGGAAAAGACTTAACCCCATAGTTCTCCTTTAAGTCTATTTGCCAGAATCTTAGTGAGCAGCTTGAGATCATTATTAATTAGGGAAATGGGCCTATAGTTAGAGACTTCCCCTGGGTCTTTATTTGATTTGGGTATTAGGCTGAGAAAAGCTTTATTCAAAAGGTTCACCTTTCCCAATAGCAGAAAATAAGGATTCAAGATGAGGAAGGAGAATCTCTTCAAATTGTTTTGTAATATATGGCAGAAAAACCATCGGGGCCTGGGGCAGAGGAGGCTTTTGACTGCTTAATAGCTTGCTTCATTTCTACTTGGGATATAGGCTCCTCTAGCAATGCTGCATGCTTCAAATTCAAGGTGAGAATCGGTAAAGATCTTAAAAATTGTTGAACAGTCAAGGGTGAAGAAGTAGAGGAGTCAGTATATAAATGAGCATAAAAGAATTCAAATTCCCGGAGGATCAGTTTAGGATTATAGATATAACCGCCAGTAGCACAACATATTTTAGGGACCGTGAAGTTTCGGATCATAGGTGAAAGTTTCCCAGACAATAGGTGACTGATTTTATCCTTATGGGAAATTTTTTTTATTATGGAACTAACAAAGGCTCTTTTCAGCTACTGTCGCTAAATTTAGGGATAAACGGGTTCTTTCCACTTCAGCTAGGAGAGTGCAGGACTGGTTGGATTTGTGAGCACAAGATAAGAATTGCAGCCCTCCTTCTAGCCTGGAAATGTGAGCTAATTTTAGACGCTTTATTCGAGCAGGAATTTAAATTAAATGACCCCTGGGCGTGGCTTCATGAGCTGCCCAGGTTGTGATGGGTTAGGGGAAAGAAGGAGTATTTTTTTGAAAAAAATCAGTAAGAATGCTTTTGATCTCATTAATCACTGAAGGATCACTAAGAAGGGAGTCATTAAGTCTCCCATAAATGGATCCCTTAACAGGTTTAGCTAGGGGGAAAGACATTACAACTAAGGAGTGATCAGACCAGGAAACTTCTCTAATTCTAGTGGAGCTATTCAATGAGGGAGAGACGCAACTGTGATCTATACGGGCCTAAGTGGAGTAGATATGAGAAAAATGAGTATAGTCTCTTGAAGGGTTACATTCTTGCCAGACATCAATGAGGCGATGAGAATGTAAAAGTTTAGCTAATTGTAAGCCATCTTGGGAGGATGTTTTAACCCTTTCCCTGCCAAGGACATATGGCATACGGAGGTACAGAAGTGTTTTCTGCTGACCAAGAACGTATGCCATACGGACCTGGCATTTACCGTTCTGCTATAAGCTCATGGTCGCTTTAGTATTGAGGTGTATGCCATGCACATGCGCTGCAATGCGTTGTTAGAACGCATCACAGTGCATGATTTTTTTAATTTATTTTTTTTTCTTTAAAAAAAACATTTAATTAACTGTGACACCACATGGCAAAGCTTTGTGACGCATTGTCATGTGTTGTGATCTTTGTGTTGCATTTAAATATATGCCTGTATCATTTTGTCACAACACCAACACAGCGTAAAAACAATTTTTTACATAAGTCGCTTATTTACAGTTTTGCGTACCCTAATTTTTTTTACCTTTTCGCTAAAAGGCGCAATTACAAATTTGCTAATATTTGTTATTTATTAACTCAATACAGTTTTATCTTTTAGATTTAGTCAGAAAATACTTTTTTTGTGCATGGATACTGATTTTGGTGTGTTTTAACAATTGAATTGTGTATTTTTATCGGTTCAATATTGATTTGAGAAACAATTGCGCAATTATCGCAGGGCCTACAAATTTAGTATCACCATATTTTTATTCTGCCGGGCCTGCTCTTTCAGAAAATATATGGTTTGGGGGGTCTTTTACAAACGCTAGCAACCCAGCAGTTGAAAATCAAATCAATGGGAAAAATTGCAAAAATGGCGTGGCCAGCTGAGTTGAAAAATGTTCCGGAGGGCTTGGCAGCGAAAGGGTTAATTTGGATTGAGAAAGGGAGAGCTAGAGCCAAATGGGAGTCCCCAGTAAACACTGCTGTACCCTCAATATGGGGAAGGAGAGAGTTAAGGAATCTGGGAAAAAAAGGAAACTTGGGAAGTGTTAGGGGCATAGTAGGAAGCGACTGTGAACAGGTGGTCCCCAATAAAACCTTGCAGGAGTAAAAAGCATCCCTCCAGGTCCTTAATCTCTTGCTGCATCTGACAAAGGACTGATTTAGCAAAGAGAATGGCTACCCCTTTGACTTGTCCGGGGCATTGGCAAGGAAGTATTGCTTGTAGTGTTTGTGAATGAAGGGTGGGTTATAAGATGCAAGGAAGTGTCTTTCTTGAAGGAAAAGAATGTCAATTCCTTGTGACTTATAGGGGGTGATTTACTAACCTAAACACACACATACCAGGTGTGTGTGATTTTCACACAGCAAAACGTATTTATCAACCAAAAAGTCTCTAAAAGCATATTTCCACTAATGCCATACATGGAAAAATCATGCACATGATGCATATATAATGCTGCTTCACAGTTTAGACAAAAATGGTTAGCTCATGCATTTACATTCCTGGATTCATCAACGCAAGCAACATAACATAGAGCTAATTTATACCACATTACCTTGCAATTCATTGCAGGGCTTTGCACAACACACCTGCTGGGTGTGTACACACTACAAAGGTGTTTCGATTCCTCCCATAGATCATGCTGGGAGGGAACACACTACAGAGGTGTATACACATTTGTGGTGTGTTTAAAAGGTTAGTAAATCAACCCCATAGTGTTTGAAAGCCATACGCCCTTTGACAGGCGAATTGAGACCCTGAGCATTATGAGTGGCTATGTGAATTTCAGAATTAGGAGGAGACATAATACCTAATGAGAAATATATAATTGGCCATATCTGACAAGGAGGTACACACCTGCCACAGAAGACAAGAAAAAGATACTCTCAGCTAATACCTGTAATCTCTGAAAAATAGTATTCACAGACTGTGCTCCCATTCATCCCCCTGCCAACCATAGAGAGATGAGTAAAGAGAAAGACAAAGGTTTGAAAGAGAAGCGTACAAAAATACAAAGAAAAAAACAAAACACATAGTAAAACAAGCATAGTGACTGGGCACTCTACCAAGGCACAATGTTAGGGCTACCAAACAAGGGTAGTGCACTTGGCATGAGCAGGAGGAGAATCCCCAGTGATCAAATCAAGTGAGGGCGAACGACAACCCCCGGCTGCCTGACCCCACCCTGGCAGCAATAACATGAAATATCAATAAATAGCATACACCCGTATATGAAAACTCAAATATGGTATTCACAGATTAGCTAGTCATTTCTTCAAATGATCCGATCAATCAGGAGCAAAAAATTAGGCTAGGTCTAGTAAGTGCAGTGTCATATTATCAGGTAGGAGAACATTATCAATATGAGAAGTAATAACTTCTATCAAATAAAAAGAAAAGAAGAAAAAAAGAGAACAGTTCTCCGATTCCAATCAGGCAGTGGAAAAAGCAAAATGGTCTCTAATGAGACATGGCTATCAACATGAGGTGAAGGAGGACTTTCTCAAGTCAGGGCAATAGGAGCAGAAGATCTCCGATGAGGACGGTCCCAGAGTGGAGACAACAGTGATGAAGGTTTTTCCCGACTCTTGGAAGCATCAGGTGGGCCCCAGCTTTTAGAATTAGAGTTTGTGGATATCAGGCCTAGTTGCAATAACAGCGATTCACCATCAGAAAACATAGAGAAGGAATGAGGTTTATTTTCCGAAAAGGGAAGTGTAGCCTTAGTGGAAAAGCCCATCTATATTTGATGTTATTTTTAGAAAGGGCTTGAAGTAGAGGCCTGAGAGCTCTTCTCTTCTGGATGTTAGCAGGAAAGATGTCCACAAAGATTTGAACTGGGTGAGTTAAAATCTGTAAAGCAGGAAGAATTCTAGCTTTAGCCATCACCAATTCTTTAATCTGATAATAGTGTGGTTTAACGAGCTCATCCTGGGCCGGGCCATCAGTGCGAAACACAGTCAGAGACCTATGGACACGGTCCAGTTCCAATTTGTGATCAGGAATATCTGGGAGAATGTCACGCAGAAACATCTTTACCGTATTTACCGTATTATTCAGATCGGTAATGGACTATGTGACCTCTAATGTGGAAATTATATCTCCTGGACCTATTTTCAAGGTCATAAATTTAAGAAAGGGCATCAGCCAGCTGTAATTGTAGATCCTGAATGCATGCTGTATTTTGGGTGGTTCAAGCAACAGTGGTGTCCACGTTGCACTCATTAGCATCAATCCTGGTGCTGAGATCATGAATGTCAGCACTAATTTGCTTCGCAGTTTTAGCGCCATCTTGGCGGGCTCCGTGCATGGGCCCCCGATTTTTAATTTTTTTTAATGGTCATAGGTGCTCACAATCTGTGTATGCCTCTGAGGAGCCATATACACTGAGTGGCCAGATTATTATGACCACCTGACGTTTGTAGGCAAATTAGCTATAATTAGCTATAATTTCGCGCTGAAGTTACTAGAGGGCCAGACCATTATAAATAGGGAAGCAGGTTGTTTACCACGACAGTAGAAGTGATTTTTTTCTGAAGATATGGGTAAACAATGCAATTTAACAGCCTTTGAACGTGGGCTGATTGTTGGCGCTCGGAGCCATGGAGCAAAAGAGTAGAATTTGTTAAATGTTCAAGAGCAGCTGTTGTTAAAGTGTTTAAAGACTGGACTGTCAGCCGAAAATCTGGGTCTGAACGTGCGAATTGTGGCCGCCAGCGACTACTCAATGTTAGGGCAGAACGGAGAGTGGCAAGACTGGTACAAGACAACAGAAGGGCAACAGTGCAGTGTCAGATTCCTCGCATCACCTTTCAACATCTCGTGGAGTCACGAGGCGGCCCAACAAAGTCATCTCGTGGCCCAACGAAGTACTGATGGGGTGGTCATAATAATCTGGCCACTCAGTGTATAGCCTGATTTTTGCATAGAAGCTCTAAAGTATGCTAGAAGTGTGCACATGCCTTGCAAAAACTGGGCCATATAACAGCTGGATATGCAGGTATGATCTTGCAAATCTTTGATAAAAAATCTTTAGAGTGTACATCTACACAAAATAAAATAATAAAAAAAACATATTCAGTACATCTCGGTAATAAATTAACATTTCCCCTTGTTAGTTTTCTGGTAAATGTGCCAAAAACTACCTGCTGATCTGCCAGAAATCCCAACTTCCTATAGGGAACTGACCACACTGCTTCTGCTGAATTAAAATACCAAGCAGCGTTCTCCCTGCTCGACTACAGCACACCTCCTTCATGAAAATGATGGGGCTGCTTTACATCTTCCATAGCTTTGTCAGAAAACCCATGAATCCATGCTCTTATGCCTGAACCTTTTGTAACCGCTCAAAGTTTAATGTCACGTTTCCATTGCACAAGACATGTATCAGTACCCTGGAGTTTGTCCCAGGCTTTAATCTTTATTGTTTAATCAGCAGGTCTCAGATTATATTCACGTGTCTCATAATAACTTGTCACTTCCAATGCTGGTAAATATAGGATCCTGTGAGAGTAAGAAACTTATTGGTGGAATACTTTTAAAACTGACCATACATGATACAATCTGAATATGCAATCTCCATTAGATCTGGCAACAGCTATGTAGTAAGAGGACTTGGCTCACTGGATAAAAAAAATAGGCCTTCTCAATACCCAAAGGTAGCCGAGTGAATATCCCAGCCGAAGTGAAGTGAGCTGAACGATGTTCGGCTATTCACTTCTGGCTTGTACAGCTGATTTCAGCCGTACATCGGAACTGCAGAAGTACTCCAACTCAGCCGATCCAACATCTGTATCGGCTGAGCAGAAGCTCCGGCAGCTCACTCGCTGCTGTTTGCCCCTATTCTCATGCTCGGCGGCATTCGGCTTGGCTATTCTGCTTGGTACCTCCGTGGTACCGAGCAGAATAGAAAATAAGTGCGAAGAATGTGAAAACAAATTAGCAAAATCATAAATATTTTAACCACTTCAAGACCAGGTGTTTAGACCCCCTTCGTGGCCAGGCCATTTTTCAGTATTAAGCAATGCGGTACTTTGACTGATGTTACATAGTTACATAGTTACATATACAAAACTGCAATTTCCCGCTCGCGCGCACCGAGCGGCGCGCGAGAGGGGGCTTGTCTAAGCGGACGTCTAAAGACGCCCGCTCAGATCTAGAGAGCTCAGGGCCGGCCGTGTTTCTACACGGTCTTTAAACACGGCCGGCCCAGAGGCAGTTAAAGAAAAAAAAACAATTTGGGCGGAGCTAGCAGCGACAGCTAACTCTGCCCAACTGTTTGCTATTGGCCAGCACCTGCCAGAGCCTTCTAGCAGGAGCCGGCCGGGACGTCATGGCCGACTGCGCCCAGTTGTTATTATTTAATGACAGATCATTTGGGGACGCTGACTTGTCATTACAACTGGGCGGAGCGGGTCATAAGATCACGGCTGGCTCCACCCAGCTGTCATTTGCGGGGCGAACGGCCAGCCTCCGGCATGTGATACACTGTGACCAGTCAGGATTCATTGCAGCACCCGCTTAACCACATGGTTGATTCCTTTATGGTGTGTCCAATCAGCTGCTAGCACCGTTTGTGTATTCTGACAGTGGGGGGATTTTTCAATCAATGCTTGTAAGTCATCAAATAATAATAAACTGCACTGTGAATCAGATAACAACACTCTTAAAGCACCTGTGCTTAATAGGTGACTACACCCAAAATACAATAAAAGAAAAAAATAGCACTGCGCTTGACAACCGCAATATATGTTCCTAACGTGTGGAAAAAAAAGAACAAAAGAAAATCCAAAACTCCAAGTGGTCAAACAATCGCAAGTTATCCACAACGCATGTACCTGTGCTAAGTCCTTTGTTTTTCCACATTCTATAAGGAGGACTTAGCACTGGTACTGTGCAATACATGTGTTGTGGATAACGCATGATTGCTTGACCACTTGTGGAGTTTTATATTTTCGTTTGTTCTTTTTTTTTCACACTTTAGGAACATATATTCAGTTTGTTAAGCGCAGTGCTATTTTACTTTTAATGCTTTTAAGTGTTGATGGAGGAATCAGTTTCTATTTTTTTTCATTTAGCCCACGGGTTGAACAAAAAAAATAGATGAGTATACCCAGCTTTTTGGTAGGCCAATATAACCTTAACATCTGTACTGTCAAAGTCCATCTGTTATGCCTCATGCAATCTAGAGAAATAAGTCAAATGACTGGACCTACTGGATTTATCATGAATTATCCCTGTGCCTATAAAGTGAACTTTTCTGTCTGTGTACCGGTATCTTTCAGTTAACAAATCTAGTATTTCCACACAATGCAGAATGAATCATTGCCCACTCACTGGTATTGGGATGTTATCAGGGACATCTATGTGAAACCAGCGTAGTACAGACAACCACTTTATGACCAGTTTAAAGAAACATCCTGATGCTATCACATTATACTCATGCCAAGCTGAATGCTGCAAGACAAGGATGGGTGCCATTCACACCACCGTGTTGCAGTGAGAACGCAGTGTTGTGCACTAACAAAAGTGCATTACTAAGTCCAGAGTCCACTGTGTTTCTAAGGGCTGGTTCACACCACAAAGAATGTGCTCCAGAGCGTTCTGCCTCTGGAAAGCACTGGAACGCAAACCGTCCGGCTCCTTGCATTCAGGGGCGGGAGGGGGCATGGCGGTGCATTGAAGTCAATGGCACCGCAGCCACACACCCCGCCCACAGTGCAATCACCGGCACCCAAATGCATGGCTCATTAGTGCCTGCGTTCCAGTCCAGTGCAATCTGCAAAAATGCTGCATGCACTATTTTTGCAGATCACACTGGACCAGAACATAGGCACTAATGTTCCACGTGTTCAGGTGCCGGCGATCGCACTGTGGATGGGGGGACGTGGCTGCGGTGCCATTGACTTCAATGCTCCACCACCACCCCTTCCTGCCCCTGAATGCAGGGAGCCGGCCAGTTTGCGTTCCAGAGGCTGAATACTCTGGAACACATTCTTTGTGGTGTGAACCAGCCCTAAGTCCAGAGCATTCCTATGTCCAGAGTCCAGAGTGTTCCTATGTCCAGAGTCCAGTGCGTTCCTATGTCCAGAGTCTGTACTGGAGGGCAGGCTCATAAAGAAAACCTGTCTGTCACCTTTAAATGCTATCACACAGGGGCTTGTTAACCCCTGTGTGATAGCCATAAAGGTAAGTGAAAAAAGTAAAAAAACTAAATAAATTAAAATTAAAAAAAAAAAGCTGATAAAAAGTGAAATAAAAAGTAAACGAAAATGTGATTAAAAGTAAAAAAAAATAATACAATAAATAAAAATTAACAATAATCCACACAGCCCAACCTGAGACCCCCACAAGCCACCAGAGACCCCCCACAGGCCACCTGAGACTCCCACAGGCCACCTGAGACCCACACAGGCCACCTGAAACACCGCACAGCCCACCTGAGACTTCACCGGGCAACTTAAGAGCCCACTGGCCATCTGAGACCCCACACAGCCTTCCTGGAACTCCCCACAGCCCACCTGGGACTCCCCACAGCCATCCTGAGATTCTGCACAGCCCACCAGAGACTCTGTACAGCTATCCTGAGACTCCGCACAGCCCACCTGAGACCCCATACAGAATTCCTGAGACCCCATACAGCCCACCTGGGACCCCATACAGCATTCCTGAGACTCTGCACAGCCCTCCTGAGAGCATGCACAGCCCATCTGAGACTCTGTACAGCCATCCTGAGACTCCGCACAACCCACCTGAGACTCTGAACAGCCCATCTGAGACCCCATACATTATTCCGGAGACTCTGCACAGCCCTTCTGAGACTCTGCACAGCCCTCCTGAGACTCCACACAGCCATCCTGAGACCCTGGAGATATCAGGCCGCCACCCTGGAGCAACACAGAGTGCATTGCTATATAATGTATTGCAGAGATTTGTAGTCCTCTATAGCTGGTGGTATTCTGCATTGCTGTATAATGTATTGCTATGTGGTGGGCCTCTATGGTGGATCAGTGGCTTTAGACCCGCTTCTGTGCTCCTTTTTTTGGTACGGCAGCACCCCTTCCGATCCAGCATGGAGTGTAGACTTGAAATCACTCAAGTCTGTCCTCCATGACAGATTAGAAGGGGGACCGTCGGGAAAATAGAAGCAAGCCTAGAAGTGGTTCCTAAATTAACAAAGCAGCACTGGAGAATGAGGTGGTTTGAAGGTGGATCAGAAGGTGAACACATAGGCAAGGGAACAGTTGATCTAGAGCATTGAACTATGGATTGATTTGTGTGTGTGTGGGGGGGCGCTATAGAAAGACTTTTTACATAATGATATATATATATTTTAAATATTTACTTTAAACACTTTTTAGGGCCCATTCACATCAATTGTGGTGCATTCCAGGACTGTAGCTGCTGGAACGCACAGCAATCGCACACTAAACTTCCCTCTTTGTTGGGGGGCGGGAGGGGGAGTGGCGGTGCATTGAAGTCAATGGCACTTCAGTTCCGCCCAACTGTTTCCTATTGGGCCGGCACCTACTAGAGTGTTCTAGCAGGTGCTAGAGTCTCCCAGCAGGTCCTGGCCAATGAATAACAACTGGGCAAAGCCGGCCATGACATCACGGCCAGCTCCGCCCAGTTGTTGTTGTTTAATGACAGTTAGCATCCCCAGGTCATTTGGGGATGCTGATCTGTCATTACTGCTGGACGAAGCCAGCTGTGAAATCACAGCCGGCTCCGCCCAGATGTCATTTGCGGGTCTTACAGCCGGCCTTCGGCAGGCCATTCGTGAATAGCCCGTACAGCAGCCCTTCAGGTTATTGAACCGAACGGCTCCGGCAGCCGTAATGAGCCGAAGGATGCCTCGGCTCCTACGTGAATAACCCCCTTAGACTTACCCAAGTACCTTGGTTCAACTATAATGGCCATAGGGTCACTATGGGCGAAAGGTTTACATTACAAGTTGGACCCTATTCTCTGTCTCTTAAAACCAGCTTTATGGCATCATTCAGATACATGTGAGATCTAAGTACACTGATAGTGCTAGTTGTTGTTGACCTATTAATGATAAAACATATATGGATGTCACAACATTTCTTAAAACACAACCTTTCAAAAACTGAGCTCATGATATTTCCTCTTGCCTGTGCACCTTCCCCCAACTTTTCCCTTGAGATTGATGACGCAACTATCCAGCCCTCCTCCCATGCCAAGGTACTAGGTGTCATCCTTGACTCGGACATCACCTTTATGCACCACATCCAATCTCTACACAAATCATGCCGACTTCACCTTTGTAACATCTCCAAAATATTTCCCTTCCTCACCAATGAAACTGCAAAACTACTCATCCACTCACTTGTTATATCTCGTCTTGACTATTGCAACTCCCTCCTCATTGACCTACCTCTACACAGGTTATCCCCCCTTCAACCTTTCATGAATGCTGCTGCTAGACTCATTCCCCTAACCAACCACTCAGTGTCTGCAACCCCCCCTCTGCCAATCCCTCCACTGGCTTCCAATAGCCCAAAGGATAAAATTCTAAATATTAACAACCACTTACAAAGCCATTCACAACTCTGCCCCCGGATATATCTCAAACCTTGTTTCAAAGTATAACCCTATATGTCCCCTCCGCTCTTCCAAAGACCTCTGCCTTTCAAGCTCCCTCATCAACTCCTCCCATACTCGCCTCCAGGACTTCTCTAGAGTCTCTTCCATCCTCTGGAACTCTTTACCTCAACTTTTAAGACTCATCTCTACAGGGAAGCCTACCCCACCTCTAACTAACCACTCATCCATCACGTTCTCAAACAATTCATCCCCACACAGCTACCTCCTCATGTATCACTTGCCCCTCGCTTTTTAGTTTGTAAGCCCTCACGGGTAGGGCCCTCCTTACCATCTTGTCTTGAATTGTATTGTAATTGTAATGTCTTCCTTATATTGTAAAGCGATGCGCAAACTGTTGGCGCTATATGAATCCTGTATAATAATAATAATATGACCTTTACAAATAGACATACAGGGTTGTTCACAAAAGGGTGAAGAGTTTGGAGAAGGCAGGAGAAGTGAACAATCTAGGACAACATAGCTGAACTGGAAAGTGAGCTGAATTGGAGAATTTTTCCAAATCAGCTATTTTGGCCTAGATTGTTCACTTCTCCTGCCTCCTCCAAACTCTTCACCCTTTTGTGAATGACCCTGATAGTCTACTTTTGATGGTTGCATTCTTTGTGACCTGTGAAAAACTGTTCGACCTCTGATTCTTTTTTTGAATGTTAGCAGCCTGATACATTGTGTAGTATTTCTCTGTATTACAGTAATAAACTGTAATACAAATACCAGAATGACGAAGCTTGACATAAGGCACATGCTTGTGGTTAATTGAGTTAACTTTAATTTATTTGGTGTTGCCTGAAAAACAAAGATATGTTTGCTGTTCATCAGAATACAGGGTTTAAAAGCCAACTCCATTCAGTTGGTGCTGGCATCCTACATCTCTCAGAAACTTCACTGACAATATAGTTCCACCAGACTTCCCATTAAATGAATTAAAAAAACACAAATTATGGTGTCATGTCTCCATCGGTTGCCGTTGGAATTCTATCTTATACGTTTGTAGCAGTAAATAACTGTTCTTTTTTCCACATGAAAACATCTCACAAGCCAAACGCATGCCAGGTAGAGAACTTTGAACATATCTTACTGTTTTATGCTATATCACGTAGGGCTACGCAACTTGTTTTATTGGCTTAGTGCAAGTACAGCTGTAATTAGAGTACTTTGTACATCTAGTTTGATAGCAACGAAGAGTTGCTGCAATACAATGACTTGGTGTAACTCTGAAAACAAGAACTAATGCCAAGTAAATTGAGATAATTCTATTCTTACTGCTTTGATGTCAATATGAAATAGTTTGGCACAAAGTGTGTTCTAAGGAATTATTAGTTTTACAATTGATCCCATGCAAATAGGTTAAAAGCTGCACATCTAAATATACTTTTATACAAGGGATCAATGTCATGTTAGCTTTTATGATTTTATCTTTATATGTGTTTTACACTTTATTTATTCATTTTTAAGTAAACTGTAGCTGATGATTCACAGAATAACAGTTGTAAGTTAAAATATATAATTGCTAACAATTGATCTGCATAAATTTAAAAAAAAAACACCATATACATCAACGTACCAATATCAAGTTTCACCCCAAGCAAGTACCTACATTTTACCTAAATATTTACCTAAATTGTAATTCTGAGCAGCAATGTGGAGCCGCCAATGCCGACCTCTTTCTGAAATGACTTATTCCCTGGCTGTTATGTTGACCTTAGTAGTTCAGTAGTTTCAGTAAAGTCACTGAGGCTGCTTTACTAAACGATTGGAGAATATACACGCAATAAAATGTGTGAAGATTCACTTCATTTATCTGATAATGTAAAAAGAAAATTCCTGTTTACTTTCATTGGTACATGATTGGATAATTGAAGTGAATAGTCACACAATTTATTGTCTGAACATTCACAAATCCTTCAGTAAATCTGTTTTACTGGCTCAGAATGAGTATGCAGGACAAGAAAGTTGGAACAAAATTAGAATTCTGTATCTGCATACTAGGTCCAAGTCAGCAACTCAAACCATTGACGTTTGCAACTGGTAGATAAGGTTTTTTTTTCAGGAATGTTATGCTTGGCTAGTATAAGAAGCAGGTTCATTTAAAATATATTTTAAAAATATATATATGTTTAACCAGATTGAGTGTTCCCAACATGACAAACTGCTTTTTACTTTTCTTGGAATCAGACTCACTAAATAAAAAAAATAAAAATCAAAACAAACTTGACAACATTTTGAAAAGGAGCAGATACATGGTTCAGCCTTTATGTTAAGCTTTGGTAAATAATAACATAATGAAAAATGTTTTACTAAATGGAATTCTAGCTGTGCCTGCAAGTCTGATGGAGAGATAGAGAGTGAAGATTCAATTCAACAGAGGCAGCAATGGCAAGTATAATACAAGTGTTTGTAAGAGACCCTGTTAGGATCCACGTATCCTACTGACAGTTTCTCTTTGTTAGATTCTACTATTCATATTCACATAAAATGATCACAAAATGTTTCTATATTATTACTTCATTCTGATAATGTGAAAGTACTAAATCCTGATCTAAACCTACAAAACAAATCACCCTGAAGAGGGCGATCCCTTTTCTCTGAAACAGAATTGTTTTATCAATTAGCTGCAGAAATGAGAAAGCTTTACTTGCCTGGTGACAGAACTGCTATTCTGTCATAGCATTTAAACATTAAAATATTAGACATGTGCACGGCATAATCATTTGTTTTAGACGAAACAAATGAAAAGGGAAAAATCTTTTCATTCGTTCCATTTGATGAAATAAATAATTATGCTATTCAGGATTCGGAGGCAACGAACCTCCGAATCTGAAAGCGCACATTAAAAAAACAGATGTTGGCCACTGACTCGTTCTGCGCATGTGTGCTGCCATCTTGGAGGCAGAGCGTATGACATCACATGATGCTGGCGTCGGGTGATGTCATACACATGTATGGGTGCCGCCATCTTGGACGCAACAAGAAGGCAGTACCCATACAAAATTAAGTGCTATATGCCCAAATATAGTTTTTCATATATTCAGGCATACAATAATTTATTATTTCGGATTCGGACGAATGGCCGAATCATCGGAATTTAGTGATTCAGCAAGTTCATCCGAATCCGAATGCACATCTCTAATAAATATATTTTCCTTATAACATAGAATTGTAGAATGCAGGTTTTGAGGGCAGGGTCCTATTTAAAATTGTTTTAAAGTTTTGTACATAAATCTGTATTATTATTACATGTCCCCAATGCAAAAAAAACAAAACAACACTGATACTGACACTACTACTTCAATTACTACTACTGCTTCTACTACTAATAATGATGATAATAGTAGTAATAATAATGGAATATCATATTAAAAGCAGAAACATCCTGCCCTTCTGTATGGTAGACACAGGTGGGGTCTTTTTTCACAGAGCCCCACCTCGCGCCCAGTTCTAGGCATTTACAGTCCTGTAAGAATATTCAAATTGAATGCACTACCTGGAATAACTTACTGAGCTAGCTTCCTCTTAAAACAAGCAAAATTGACTGGAAGCCAAGTACAATTAAATGATTATTGTATCTAATGTTTGACCCACCTCTTGCATTGTAGGGCCCTATTCTTCTTATGTGTCACATTTCCGCACTTTCTTTGCCTGGAGTCTGCAACTTAAAGGAGAACTATGGGTTCAGGGCTTTTCCCCATAAATCTCCTTAGACCTCGTTCACATGTAGCGACATACCTTTGCAGCGGCCGGGATAGCGAGACTTTTGGGGCGACCTTCTCCGTCGAGCTCCATAGAAAAAAAGCAAAATCGCGCAAAATCCGCAGAAAAAAGGGTCCGGTAGAAGCGACTTGCGACCGCGACGAGCGACATGGAGTTAAGACAGCTCCATTGAATAGCATTGGCCGGCGACTTCTCGCGATATCGCGCGGCAAAAATGCGCGATATCGCGGCGGAAATCGTGCGATAAGTCGCTATATGTGAACGGGGCCTTAGGGTAACGGGAAGACACAAACTAGCGTCCTCCCGTCACCCTAAGCTCAGTATATCGCGAGCTACCGCTCGACATCGATGTTGAGATCCGCCCAGCTGCGTGAGTGACAGCTGGCTCTGCCTATCTAGAGGCAGAGCCAGCTGTACCCGCCCCCTCCCCCGTCCGTTCCGCCAGTCAGCGCTAATGGATCGGAGCGGGGAGGGGGGAATCCAGCCCCTCCCCTGTCACGGCAGAGAGCCGTGACAGGATCGAGAAGTGAGCGAACACCGGTATGTGTTCGCTCACCTCCCGATCTACTGAGCCGACCTGTGACAGTCTCATTGTCACAGGTCGGCTAGAACTATGAGGTGAGTGAAAAGCCCTCACCTCATAGTTCTCCTTTAAATCCTTTTATTATTTCACGTACAGCGCTGAGTAAAATGTTGCCACTTTATAAATGAAGGGTAATATTGATAATATGGTGCAGGGGCGTAACTAGAAATCACAGGGCCCCATAGCAAAATTTTGTATGGGGCCCCATGATTGCTAGTTATGCCACTTGTAGAGCCCACCAGAGAGTGACCCTGCAACCGCTGCAGCATTTCCAAAGTGGAGTTCCACCTGGTGGGCATGTCACAAATCAGACAGTTTGTGGGAAGGTGGAATTCATGTTGAATTTCAGCCAGATGAGCACTGGCTGGGTATGAGCGCCTGAAATGGCTACTGACTTTTCTGGTCTGCCTCAGAAGATCTTGCAGCCCTGGGTACCTGGTTAAGAAACACTCCACCACCAAATTGAGGATGTGTGCCAAGCATGGTACATGCGTCAAATTTCCCAGGCGTAGGGTGGAGAAAAGATTTCTGCCATTGTCGCATACAACCATTCCTGGCTCAAGCTGCCATGGTGTTAACCACCTCTGGACAAACCAGCTCAAGCATTGCATGGCATCTTTTAGCCTGACCCATTGCATAGCCCCTTAAATGCTTAGGGAGAACTGCTGGTTTACAGGACAATTCAGCAGAAGAGGCCATCGTGGAGGATGAAGAGGAGGGGGTGATCGTCATCATAACTTTGCCCAGTCATGGCTCTTACAGTTATCTGTGCCCTGATTGGGCAAAGTCTTGCACCTGACCCGTGGTCAGGTGCAAGGCTTTAGCCAATTATGGCTTCACAAGACGCATCGACTTGTGGGGCGCTCAGCAGGCAAAAGCCCGCCGAACATCCTGATAGTTCCTGATTTCGGCGAACACACGAACTAGCAATGTTCCCAACTCTATCTATCACCATCTATTTATGTTCTGAAGAAGCAGATGTACAATCTGGGAAACATGATGCAAAATTTTCCCACTCCTCTATAAATATTGGCATTGGAGACACAAAGACATTTCAATTTTCAAACCAATATGTAGCCCTTAGATAAATATAAGCAATTCAGGGGGTTTTAGAGCACTAGGAGGTCAGTATATAAATAGAGACTTTTAATATTGCAAGGAACAATTATGTAATGGCACTACATTACAATTTAATGTTTTAAGGTATATAATAAAAAAACCTGTATAGTTTATTAAATGCTTTTTATTAATATATTTCTGTATGGTTTCTTTCCCTTTTGTCTTATGATTTTTTTTTCATATTAATATAATTTGTCACAGCAATGGGCGGGATAATTGTTAAAGTGCTGCTTAGGAGACAGGGTGCTTGGAAGCTGTGAATAGGGATGAACTGTTAAGGTGCCCATACAATTGTCTGCAGATTTTCTGTGGTCAGATGGAAAAGGTGCAACAGATTGGCCCAGGTGGAGATGACTCCATCCGCACAGTTAAGTGTAGATGAAGGAATCTGTTGAACCTTTTCCATCTGACCACAGAAAATCTGCAGATGATTGTAAGGTGTATGGCCAGCTTAAGAGATACCTGTGTCTCCTCCCTTCATATAAAGCAAGGACACTCAGGTAGGGAGAGGCAGTGGCAGGCAGACACCTGTTCTCCTCAAGTGAAGGACTTTGTTTTACACTATGATCTGATAATAGCGAAGCAAAATGGGCAAAAGAATTCTGTGGATTTATGTTATCTTCTGTGTCTTTGCTGTGGGGAGGTAAGGAAAAAGTTCACAATTATCTTTATTTGAATTTATTCTACAAAATGACTCATTGATATTAAGATAAATGATAATAGTAAACATTTAATTATTGTAACCGTGGAATTATTCTATGTTTATTCAACTGATCATTTTGAAGTTACTAATTTAAAGTGGAAATCTAGCCCAAACGTTTAAAACATTTTTGGATAGAGCAGGGAAGAGTGAGCACCGGTTTTGTTTGCTGTCTTTCCCCACTAAGGACATGTACTTATTCTTCTCCCGGTGACCAGTATCCCCAGGACAGAAGGTAGGAGAAAACTCCCCAACAGGAACACAGACAGCAATAAAAACCTGAATGAGGTTCTCACCCTTCCCTGTTCTATCCAAATCTATTAAAAAAGCTGGAGTTCTTTTTTAACCTTGCTTCTCTGGTAGTATACAAGGAGAGTGAGGACAGATTTGGCAAATTTTCATGTTAGTCTTGTCATGAATCACAAGACAAAACCTGGAAAATGTTCATTTATTTTTCTGTTGTTTTCTGACAAAGTGTTACCTTGCTGCCCTGCTAATTACCTCTGGAATAAAAATTTGGAGTGTAATGAAGTCCTATCTTTACTGGTTTCAATAGTAATATATTTTACCTTTCATGATAATCCCGTTAAGATGATACATTACTGTCTGTACAGTCTACAATGAACATAACTACATCTATCTTAACAAGTGTTTAGATAGCATATTTTTGTACTAAGCTAACGGGCAGCTTTTCTTGCCTCTCCACACTCTTAGCCCAGGGCAAGGCAGTACAACTTGTATTGTGTCACCGAAGTCTATCTCTGATTACAATTTAACAAAGTGGTACTTTGTGGTTTGTGTCATTAAAGTCTGCCTGTAATAGCAGCTTAACTAAACAAGCAGATCATTAATTTAACAATATGTGCAAAAGGAATGTGAAAAAAACGAATATTGCTGCCTGTTCCTGACTGTTGGGAGAATACAAGAGTTTAAAATTGAGCAACAGAATTTAAACTGCTCTGAATGACTCTACTGAAGTGATTTCACAATTGAGGGAACACTGTAGGTCTCATTTAATGTTCTAGCAGTGCATTTTGCTTTTTGTACACTTTGGAATAGGTTTAAATAGAACAAGTACCCATAAAGCTTTCCATATATGGTATATGGTTTAAACACCTCTGGCTATGAATGGGCTGCATCTGATGTTCTAGAAATATGGTTCTCAACTGATGGGTCACGATCCAAAAGTGGGTTTCACCCTGTGTTCAGAGGGTCACCGCATGCCTTCCACTCTATCTCATGCCCTGTAGTGGTGCCTGGACCTGAGTAATGTCACATTCTGGCTCTACACTGTAGGGAACTGTACAAGCAATGCACATATGGATGGAGCTCTGTCATAGCAGTCCACAGGCTGAGGAACCACTCCAGTTTTCGTAAGGTAGGAAGACTGGGTGGATCTTATAACACACTGGATTCCAGAGCTCATTCATGAATGGGCATATATACCCCATTCCACATTGTCTAAGCAAATATCTCTTTACTACCCCATGTCCTGTGGATATCTGCCCATGTGACCACCATAGAAATATGACTGACTGGCATTTGATCTACTTTTACAGCTATTGCAACACAAAAACAGGGTCAAACCAGTCACATCCAAACATTTGGCACCAACACTAGGCTTTCAGATTATAATATGATAACAGATATGACTCCTCTGTGATATGTAGTGCAGGTGGAAGTTGTGTGCACTTTACACAGAGCTCAGCTGTCAGCAGACTGACTTTATCTGATTAGTATTCATCCTGTGTATGGGCACCTGTACCTTCTGTGTACTTTAAGGCTAGCCTGGCCATGTATGTGCCAAGATTTTAGGAGATTCAGCAAAAATCCAACAAAAACTTGATAGCACATTAACAAAATGATCCACAATACCCCGCAGAAATAGAAATACTGGTCACATGATTTCCCACTTGTTGCAAAATCACTCCCTGTAGAGGATCTTTATCAAGAAATGTTATCAACGCGATTGCGAAAAATAAGGGTGAATACAGCACAACATTTTACAATACAAATGGACAGAAACAATTATGTATTGCCCTGTTATAAAAAATATTTTCGTTTTGTTTGTGAATGGTCATTCTGATAAAGATATTCCATCATGTTTTCCTCAAATCTTCTCATATATCAGTGCAATCAAAGCCAGTTTGAAGCTAATTAAGAACAGACCTCTCTGATAGAGAAATAGAGAAAAAAACCTACAGCAAATATACTCATGCCAAATGGAGGAAATGAGATACAGAATCCAGGCTATTATTATAAGGTTGACTTTAATCTCACAGTAGGTGTCTTTAAAACAAATTTGGGGTACAATAGGTATTATAAGGCTTTCCACAGTTATATTTGAAGACTGGAACTGCTTAAACAGAGAGTGTCAGATAGCACACCTGAGTGCAGAGTTATGGTATTTGTTTCCACAGTTAGTTTTCCATAACACATAAAAGCACTTTTAAAAAAGTTAAAAAATAGACTTTTTGGGCCTTGTTTTTTTGCACTTTCTTTTATTTAAAGCATGTAAAAGCAGGTTGTAGGTCTGGATGGCACAGTTATTAGAATTCAGCACACAGGAGCACTGTGACTTGTGACCAATGCACATGGTTGCTGTGTGCTGTAAAAAATCACTGTCACCATAGAGATGAGTGCACTGTAACGCAAAGAGGTAAAAGGAACCTTTTAGTAAATCAACTATAAAACATTCTCAAGAAAGTCTCCCTTTCTCACTTTCTTTCTCTTTTTCTTGTTCTCCAACACTGTGTGTGCTTCTCAGCTGTTACTGACAGTTCAGGACCCCACTAACTATCAGAAACAATTCAAAGTGGTTGCCTACCATGTGATCATTATGTCGCTATGACATCATAATCACATGTGGTTGAAGGCCTAATTCACCAAAAAAGAAAACAAAAACATTCCCCTGCAATGGTAGTGTGTGTTTGTGTAATACTGTAATTGTACTGTAACAGAATTAAAAATTGTTACAGATAATACATTTGTTTAATGAGTAAATAACATTTTGAATTACATTTTTGTCTATTTGTTAGCCTATAATAAAGAAAAACATTGCAGGGCTTTATTAAATCAGTTTACCAAATAAAAGCCTTATGTACCAAATTATTCAGGTATGTAAATTAATACTGTCAAGTTAACCAACACATGCTGATGCTGCTAAATTTGAACTGAGCATCTCGGCTTCAATGACCCCAGGGCACAAAGGGTTAAGCCTCTTGTAAACGGACATGGCCTATACAGTGTACATAAGTTCAGTGTGCAGAAGTCAGTCTTTTATATGAAATATATTGTCTTCAGTTGATCTTCTTCACAGTGTCTATTTCTTCTATGTGCCACTGATGGCCTTATAGACAAAACATGGCATTTCTGCTGCAAGTATGCACACAGCACAAACAAGAGTGACATCTCCTGGGTAAGGATGAAACTTCAGTTAAAGTGACACTAAACTCAGGAGTTACATCTTAGAAATGCATTCAAGTACCTCAAATATTAACATAATATGCATATTATTTGTGTATCACTCAGCTGTAGATCCTCAAATCATCTCTGAATTGGTGCTGATGATGGGCCGAACACCCCCGTGTTCGGTTCGTATTCGAACACCTGAACAGGCGATAAGTTTGAATACGAACTCGAACCTAATGCAAGTCAATGGGGGTCGAACTTTCGAAAATGATTGTCCCCTTTAAGAGGGCTTATATGCAAGTGATTGTCCATAAAAGGTGTATGTGGGTCCGGGTACTGCTCTGGGGGACAGGAACCAATAAAAAAAAAAAAAACGTTTTTAAAGGAGCATTGATTTTAATCCGGGTACTGCCCTGGAGGACAGGAATCAATGAAAAAAACACTTTTAAAAAATACCGTTTTAAAAGGAGCAGTGATTTTAACATTGCTTAAAGTGAAACAATAAAAATGAAAAATTCCTTTAAATATTGTGCCCCGGGGACCCCTTAACCTGCCTGTGAAGTGCGGGATCTGTACGATGAATAGAACCTGCTGCAGCAAAACTGACATTTCTAAAAAAAAAAAAATGATTTTTTTTTTTAACTCTTACAGTGTGCAGTTCCCCCTCCCAAACAATAGCAGACCCTTTAGGTCTGGTAGGAATATTTAGGAGGGACCCCGTGTAAATCAACGTAATCCATGGTCAATCACGACGTCCAGCGTTGTCCACGACGACGGCGAAATAAAAAATAAAACAACAAAAAATAAATAGAAATATATTTTTTTAAACGCCGTCCGCCGTCCCGTTCTCTCCCTGCGGACTCCCGCCGCACAATGGCATTTTGACAGAGGCGGCAAAGCATAAACAATTGGGCGGTGCTAGCAGTGACAGGTAGCTCCGCCCAATTGTGTAGTTTGCCGTCATCTGATAGATGAGACATGATTGGGCAGAGTCATCATGACTTTGCCCAATCATGGCTCCAATGAGTAATGAGCCCTGATTGGGCAAAGTCTTGCACCTGACCTGTTATGCTATTCTCTGTTCCTGGACCCTGGGGAGAATAAACCAGCATGGCAATGCCCAGAGTGAATGTATTGTTTCGTAGCAACATTAATCCAGACACCGATACAATACATGCTACTACGTGTAGTTACTTAATTGGTGCACTTTGCAGGTGAAAGACTGTCTTTAACCAACAATTAGATTTTGGATAGTTAGCTGGAAACTGTGTTCAGAAGTGTACAGCTATAATAAAGATTATTGTGTTTCTGTCCCCATTCACACCAGGGTGACAGTGTTTAAGTGCGCTTTAGGAATGTTTTGTTTAAGTGTTTCGTTTTTGTATGCGCGTTTCAACGCATTTTACAGGCATTTTCTGTTCATAAGCAATAGCATTTTAAGGTGCATTTTCAGCTTGTTTTACAGTTGTCCAATGAAAAGCAGTCTCCGCTGCAAAAACCCACTAACAAAGTGCAAAATGAGCTGATAAGTGCCACAAAAGAAGCTCAGGGACTATTTCAAACACTTGGCACATTTTTCCATACCATTCAGCGCATTTGTGTGGACAGCCACCATTGGAATACATGGGATTTTATATTGCATGCGTTTTAGCATTGAAAAAACCGCTTGACGAAACGCCCTCATGTGAACGGGGCCTTAGTGATGTCTAATTGCAAACAGGCTCTGCTGCAGTTCTTTTCTGGTTATACTGTATATACAATAATATTATATTTACAAAAATTAGTGAATCCTAATTTGGATTTCTGAAATCCCTTCCTGAATTTCCGCATGAATGACTCTTAAAACGTGATATCTGAACTTTTAGGAAAATTACATGATCAGAGGGTAAGTGGGGATGGTGTCTTTCTTTTGATAAATAAAACTGCTTAAATGTATTATAATGACTGAGTTGAAGATTAGATCACATTTCAGAAGCCATTTATTCAGAAACCTCTAAAAATGTGTTGCCAAAGTTTCTCACAATTGTATATATACATAGACATTTAAAGATAGAGAGAGAGAGAAAAGAAGTGGATTTTAAGTCTATCATGAGTACATAGAGTTTTTTTTACAGGCTTTTAGTGGCCAAAAAAATATCTCAGGTCACTATTTCTTCCTGGAATTACAAAGATAGAATAAATATATAATGTATTGTAATCAGTTTTAATAAGTTTTCATATCCACATGTTTCACTGAATGTATTTTCTTATAGATTCTACAACTACTGAGGCTGATACTACAAATTTCGAGGGTTCAGGAGACAGCACCAGCCTAATTACTACCACTGAAAAAAGGCCTACATCAGCTGATATCACCACCAGTGTTAGTGTTGGACCTCAGCTAACTACATCTAGGTCTGTAACTGCTATTACAAGTCAACCTCCTGAAGTCAGTACATCAGAAATAGTCATAACATCACATAACACTGACAAGCAGACCACAGTTGAGATAAATCCTACTACTCAGCCTGACGTTGGTACCACTGGAACGAGAACTACAGAGGAGACCACTGTTAGTGTTGGACCCCAGCTAACTACAACTAAGTCTGTAATTGCTGTTACAAGTCAACCGCCAGAAACCAGTACTTCTGAGCTCGAATCCAGCACACCCAGAACATCTTCTGCAGATGTTACTTTCATCAGCACACCATCACCAACAAGCACAACCACCATCATTACCAGTACTCCTGAGGAAAAAACAACTAAATCTGAGCTTGAATCCAGCACACCCGGAACACCTTCTGCAGTTGTTACTCTAACCAGCAAACCATCCCAGACAAGCCCAACCACCATCATTACCAGTACTCCTGAAGAAAAAACAACTACATCTGAGCTTGAATCCAGCACACCCGGAACACCTTCTGCAGTTGTTACTCTCACCAACACACCATCTCAGACAAGCCCAACCACCATCATTACCAGTACAACTAAATCTGAGCTTGAATCAAGCACACCCGGAACACCTTCTGCAGTTGTTACTCTGACCAGCACACCATCTCAGACAAGCACACCCGGAACACCTTCTGCAGTTGTTACTCTCACCAGCACACCATCTCAGACAAGCCCAACCACCATCATTACCAGTACTCCTGAAGAAAAAACAACTAAATCTGAGCTTGAATCCAGCACACCCGGAACACCTTCTGCAGTTGTTACTCTGACCAGTACACCATCTCAGACAAGCACAACCACCATCATTAGCAGTACTCGTGAAGAAAAAACAACTAAATCTGAGCTTGAATCCAGCACACCGGGAACACCTTCTGCAGTTGTTACTCTCCCCATCACACCATCTCAGACAAGCCCAACCACCATCATTACCAGTACTCCTGAAATAAAAACAACTAAATCTGAGCTTGAATCCTGCACACCCGGAACACCTTCTGCAGTTGTTACTCTGACCAGTACACCATCTCCAACAAGCACAACCACCATCATTACCAGTACTCCTGAAGAAAAAACAACTACATCTGAGCTTGCGTCCAGCACACCCAGAACATCCTCTGCAGTTGTTACTCTCACCAGTACACCATCTCAGACAAGCACAACTGGTTTGATTACCCCTACCACTTTAGGGCAGAGTACAGTTCATATTACAACTGAAAAGATAACAACCCCTGAAACCTTTAGTACAACTAAACAGACCACTCCACAGATTGTCAGTACTACAACAACTCAAATCACTAGTACAACCAGTCCTACCACTATCATCATCACACACACCACTGTGCCAACCACTACACCTACTACCACTACTACAACACCTACTACAACCATATTATCCACTGCTACTTCTACAACTCATGGATACACAACTACAGCAACCTCTGTGGGGATTATTAATACTACTATAACAAGATACACACCTTTGACAACCTCCACTACTACTTTAGGCACTGAATACGCAAGTATAACTACAGCTTTTAGGCCTTCAAATTCTACAGCATCCTGGATAAATTCCACAACTGTGGACAAAACAACACAAGGTGAGTATGTTGCATTTAATCTGACCTGGGAAATATTTTTATGATTAAATCTAAACTTTAGGCTGATATGAAATACACAACATAATACAGCTTTGTATTAATTAATACATCATTAAGAGGGTTATTCACCAAGCCGCCGAAGGCAGTCCAGTAAATAACCGAGCCGAAGTGAACTGAGCCAAATGGCGTTTCACTATTCACTTCAGCCCTGTACGGCTGATTTCAGCCGTACATTGGCTAAAATCAGCTGTGCATCAGCTGCCTTCGTCTGTCTTCAGTCAGCCGAATATGCTGAAGTAGTTCAACTCAGCCGATCCAACAGCTGGATTGGCTGAGCCGAAGCCCTGGCAGTTTACTTGCTGCCGTTCACCCCTATTCTCATTCTCATAGGGGCCGAACGGCATTCGGCTCGGCTACTCTGCTTGCTACCTCCGAGGTAGTGAGCTGATTGAAAATAATGTACACAAAACAAATTTAATAAAAAAAGAAAAACAACGCGTGTGGTTCCCCCCCCAAAGTTATGCCAGGCCCTTTAGGTCTGGTAGGAATTTTAAGGAGGAACCTCACCCCCAAAAATGGGGAAAACAAAATGTGGCATCCACCCTAAAATTCCCAACCAGACCCTTGGTCCGAGGACAGGACTGGCAGGGCAGAAAAGGTAGGGGACCAGCGAGCACCCCCCACCCCCGCCATTCCAGGCCACATGCCCTTTTTTCAGGCTCCCGTGCCAAAGGGGACAAGGGCCTCTTCCCCACAAGCCCTGGGGCGTTGGTTGTGGGGGTTCGGACAGGGGGCTTATTCACATCAGCATACCCCTTTAATAAGGGGCACCCAGATGCGGTCCGCCTGTTTTTGTACCCCTACCCATTCACAAAAGGGTTAAATAAAAGTTTTAAAAAAGATCAAAATGGGGGGGGGGCGCGACACACTGAAATGGGGGGGCCTGTCCGCCGGCTGAGATAGTATGGGGCCTGCCAGCCGCTGTGAGGAGGGAGCCACGGAACAAGGAGGCACTGAAGACAGCCCTGCAGGCACATCATGGGGCCTCGGACGGCAGTGAGGACCCAGCAAACAGAAAACACATAGGAAACAGATGAAGACAGAAGACCAGCCAGAAGAGGTACGGGGTAAATAATTCCTTAAAATAATAATTATTTGTAGCCTAATGTTGTATAAAGTACTGTTGCAGCAATGCACAATTACACCCTCTATAGAGGACTACAAATCTCAGCAGTACTTTATACAGAAATGCTATTGTTATTTAAAGTATTGCTGGGATGTGTAGTCCTCTATAGCCTCTGCCATTCTGCATTGCTGTAAATATTAGGGTTGCACCGATATATCGGCTGCCAAAAGATATCGGCCGGAAATGGCACTTTTGGCTAAATGCCAAAAGTGCAACTTTTCTGCTGATACAGCAGCGCATCCGTGCTTTCTTTCTACCCCGCTGGGCGCTGCTCTGTGTCCCAGCGGGGAGGAGAGAAAGTGACAGCCGGCCGAGTGCGGAGAGCGGGAGGGAGGAGAGGGAGGAGAGCGCTGTGTTTGTGGGTTTTTTTTGGGGGGGGGGGCCCAAAAAAAATCTTGCACCAGGGCCCTTTGTTCCTTAGGTTCGCCACTGTAACTACATATAAACAATATTAACTGACTGACTTCTATGCTTCTGGCTAAAATGTCTGTTTCTTCAAAATTACAGACTATGCTTTACTATTAGTGTTACAGCCAATGAAAAAAAACCTTGCATTTTCTGAACCTCTTTCAATCTGTAAGGACAATTTTGTATTTTGCTACACACTGTATTTTATACAGCCTAATGTTTTCATATTCTTCTTTCAAATAGCAATTGTTGCTTGCAACCTGTTATGTACCAATGGCTACTGCAACATCAGTTCTATAACTGCAAACCCTGTGTGCCAGTGTGACAGTGGCTTTATACCTGACTCTGCACAATCTGACCAGATGTGCATTGGTAAGTTGTATCTCATTACTATATCACTTCTTTTCCACAGGACATGTGTAGTGAATAGCCGAACAGTGTTCGGCTCACTTAACTTCAGGTCGGTCATTCACTCGGCTGCCTATGGCAGCTTAGTGAATAGACCCCTAAGGCCTGGTTCAGACCTTCCTTGTCGTTTTGTAGCGCGTTCGAACGCTCTGCAAAACGCTCAAACACCGAAATCCCATTATTTCCTATGGGTATGGTTCACACCTGGGCATATTACAGGCCATATGAACGCGCTACAAAACGCCCTACGCCCAAAGAAGTACAGGAGCTTCTTTGGGGCGTTTTTGTTTAGAGATAACAACCCGACCCTCTGAGTGTGATGGATTGAAGATATTGTGGAGGGAATTTTGAACTTCTAGGCCTCTAGCCTGTAAAAGAATCTATAAAACAAAGTATGAAAAACAGCCCTGTGACTCCTAAGAATGAACACACATGTACATCCCCCCTGCACCTCCCCATTGACACCAAAAACTCATAATCACTTACAAAGGTGGAAATGTCCTTTAACCACCTGCTGTCCGGCCTTGTAATTAAACAGCCGGACAGCGGCTTCTTGAGGGCGGGTGGACGTTTTTAAACGTCCCATCCCGTCCCGCTCATGCCAGCCGCTAAGAGGCGGGCACAAGCAGGAAACCAGCTTTGAATGTAAACAGCTAGCGATGGCTGTTTACATACAAGCGTTCGGGCATCTGTAGAGACGCCCGATCGTTTGTAATATGCGGTCGGGTGTGCGCCACCCCCCCCTCCTCCGTCGCCGCTGCTGGTGATCCCGGGCTCCGCTGTTCCTGGCGGTGTGAGCCCGGACCAGCACAGCAGCTCTGCGGCCGGCGATCAAACGGAGCTCAGTACACCAGCTCCGTTTGATCTCCTCTCCTCTTCTGAATGCAGGCAGTGATATGTATGACATCACTGCCTGCATTCAGTGTCACTCTCCGGTACAGAAACCGGAGAGAAGCTGGTGAAGCAGGTCTCTGCTTCATTAGCTTCTCTGGGGGTCTCAAGGTGACATTAGGGGTCTTAAAGACCCCTGATGCCTCCATAAAGAGGACCTTTCACTGCAAATTGGCTTGTTTGCTCCCTATGTGATAGCAATGAAGTTCAGTGGAAACAAAAAAGGTTTAACATTTTTTAAATGACAATAAAAAATTAAAAATCACATATCAAAGCAATAAAACATTTTTAAGAAAAATGAATGTCCCCCGCCCCCACATGCACACGCAAACATGCGTCAAGCCCGCCTACGTGCGGAAACGCCGATTACATCCATTGCGCCGCACATGTTACATATCGCCGCGAACGTCGGAGTGAGAGCAATAATTATCGGGCCATTTATCACGGATAACACTAAACTGATGAGCGGTAAAAGCTTTTAAAGCATCGGCTATGGTCAATTTTGAGTATGGTAGTTTTTTGCGATTTAACGCGTGCGCGCAATTTTAAAGCTAGACATGTTTGGTATCATGTTTGGACGTGAACCCGTCTTTTATATTTTACCAAAAAATTGGGTAATAATAAATGTTTTATAACATAACGTAGGCAGAACAGGTTTTTTTTCAACATTTTCGGTACTTTTGTCATTATATAGTAAAAAAACAAAACCCATAGTGGTGATTAAATACCACCAAAAGAAAGCTCTATCTGTCCCCAAAAAATGGTATAAAATTAATTTCAGTACAGCGCTGCATGACGGAATAAATGTCAGTCAAAGTACCGCAGCGCTGAACACTGAAAAATGGCCTGGACAGGAAGGGGGTATAAACACCCTGGTCAGCAAGTGGTTAAAGAAGCTTCTCACTTCAGTTTGTTCAGTTTAGATTTGAAAATGAAAGAGAGAAGCTTATTGGTTGCCATGCAAATCTGCTTCAGATTTTGTCTGCTCCAGTTTTGATAAATTCCCCCCACTGTTCTGCTGACAGACTGTCTGAATGGACCCTCAGGGTGGTGACAGCTATGCGTGAATAGGCGTGTACATTCTGATATGGCCCCCAGCTCTGTCCATCCCCACCATCCACTCCACCCATACACATTGTATCTCTTCCCATCTCCACCCCCAGCTCTGTCCATCTCCACCCTCCACTCCACCCATACACATTGTAGCTCTTCCCATCTTCACCCTCAGCTTTGCCTTTACACTCCTCCCGCTTCATCTATTTCACATGAGGCAGCTTTCTCTGCTAGGATATGAAGGATCTAGGTAACGCACTGGTTACCTAGATCCTTCCCCCACGCTGCAGGAAGGACTGATCTGTATATAGGAGGATGTGACATCACTTGCAGCTAAATACAAGAATCACAAGAAAACAAAGCACTTTTATGATACATTGTTACAGCAGTGTGCTTCATCTGACTGAGAGGGACCTAAATATATAAAGTTATGTGCATCCTGGAGTTCTTCTTTAAGTAGTCAAAAATGGTGGTCTGGACTGTATAGGATTTGTGCATCAAGATTTGCCTATTAATTCTAGTATTAAAGTATTCGAGCTAAAATGATTATGTCTTGCAGATGTCAATGAATGTGAACACTCAAACTGTGACCAGTTCTGCTCCAACACATTTGGTGGATACACATGCTCCTGTCAAGATGGGTATTCTCCAAACCCAAACAACAAACATGAGTGCATCCGTAAGAATTACTTTTTTTAAATGTTCATTTTCATCATACAATGATATCTTAGACTTGCTAAAAGAAAGTACTATTGATGATACTTTGATGGATTCTTTTCAATGTTTTATTGGTTGTTTAATTTTACGTAATAGGCTTGGTTTAGCAAAGAAGACATTGCAAAGTCTCTATGTAAAGTCAATGCTTACTTAGCATCGCAAAGACACTGAAGCTGTGTTCACTTTGAATACTCGGTCATGTAGAAGGTTAATTTAAAGGAGAACTATGGGGTTAGGGCTTCTCCCCATAGTTCTCCGAAGGGTGATGGGAGGACACAAACTAGCGTCCTCCCGTTAGCCAAAGCTCAGTATACCGCGAGCTGCAGCTCGCGGTATACTGAGACGCCGCAGCTGAAACGGATCCCGACAATTATGTCTGGATCCACCCAGCTGCGTGAGTGACAGCTGGCTCTGCCTATCTAGAGGCAGAGCCAGCTGTACCCGCCCCTTCCCCCGTCCGTTCCGCCAGTCAGCGCTGCAGGATCGGACAGGGGAGGGGGGAATCCAGTCACTCCCTTGCCACGGCTCACCTGCGGTGATAGATCGAGAAGTGAGCGAGCGCCGTTATGTGTTCGCTCACTTCCCGATCTACTGAGCCGACCTGTGACAGTTTAATTGTCACAGGTCGGCTAGAACTATGAGGCTTAAATTCCCCCCACTGTTCTGCTGACAGACTGTCTGAATGGACCCTCAGGGTGGTGACAGCTATGCGTGAATAGGCGTGTACATTCTGATATGGCCCCCAGCTCTGTCCATCCCCACCATCCACTCCACCCATACACATTGTATCTCTTCCCATCTCCACCCCCAGCTCTGTCCATCTCCACCCTCCACTCCACCCATACACATTGTAGCTCTTCCCATCTTCACCCTCAGCTTTGCCTTTACACTCCTCCCGCTTCATCTATTTCACATGAGGCAGCTTTCTCTGCTAGGATATGAAGGATCTAGGTAACGCACTGGTTACCTAGATCCTTCCCCCACGCTGCAGGAAGGACTGATCTGTATATAGGAGGATGTGACATCACTTGCAGCTAAATACAAGAATCACAAGAAAACAAAGCACTTTTATGATACATTGTTACAGCAGTGTGCTTCATCTGACTGAGAGGGACCTAAATATATAAAGTTATGTGCATCCTGGAGTTCTTCTTTAAGTAGTCAAAAATGGTGGTCTGGACTGTATAGGATTTGTGCATCAAGATTTGCCTATTAATTCTAGTATTAAAGTATTCGAGCTAAAATGATTATGTCTTGCAGATGTCAATGAATGTGAACACTCAAACTGTGACCAGTTCTGCTCCAACACATTTGGTGGATACACATGCTCCTGTCAAGATGGGTATTCTCCAAACCCAAACAACAAACATGAGTGCATCCGTAAGAATTACTTTTTTTAAATGTTCATTTTCATCATACAATGATATCTTAGACTTGCTAAAAGAAAGTACTATTGATGATACTTTGATGGATTCTTTTCAATGTTTTATTGGTTGTTTAATTTTACGTAATAGGCTTGGTTTAGCAAAGAAGACATTGCAAAGTCTCTATGTAAAGTCAATGCTTACTTAGCATCGCAAAGACACTGAAGCTGTGTTCACTTTGAATACTCGGTCATGTAGAAGGTTAATTTAAAGGAGAACTATGGGGTTAGGGCTTCTCCCCATAGTTCTCCGAAGGGTGATGGGAGGACACAAACTAGCGTCCTCCCGTTAGCCAAAGCTCAGTATACCGCGAGCTGCAGCTCGCGGTATACTGAGACGCCGCAGCTGAAACGGATCCCGACAATTATGTCTGGATACACCCAGCTGCGTGAGTGACAGCTGGCTCTGCCTATCTAGAGGCAGAGCCAGCTGTACCCGCCCCTTCCCCCGTCCGTTCCGCCAGTCAGCGCTGCAGGATCGGACAGGGGAGGGGGGAATCCAGTCACTCCCTTGCCACGGCTCACCTGCGGTGATAGATCGAGAAGTGAGCGAGCGCCGTTATGTGTTCGCTCACTTCCCGATCTACTGAGCCGACCTGTGACAGTTTAATTGTCACAGGTCGGCTAGAACTATGAGGCTGAGTGAAAATCACTCACCTCATAGTTCTCCTTTAAAGGGTCATTCACAAAGCTGCCGTAGGCAGCCGAGTGAATAACCGACCTGAAGTGAAGTGAGCCGAACGCTGTTCGGCTATTCACTTCAGGCTTGTACAGCTGATTTCAGCTGTATATCGGCTGGAATCAGCCGTACATCGGGTGGCTTCGGGTCGGCCAAACATGCTCAGCAGACGCTGTTCTGTCATTAGGATGAGAGCTTAGCAGAGTCGGCTTTCATATCACTGCTGGCTCGCCTAAGCTCTCATCGTAATGACACATGGGTGTCCCTGGTAACCAGGGAAGCCCATGTGTCATTACACAAAGAACCCGTCGGAGCTGCTCTGATTTCACTGCAGCTCCACTGGGTTCTCAGTGTATGGAGGAGCCGCAGTGTAATGACAGAAGCCAGGGACGCCTTCTGTCATTACACACAGAACCCGGCGGAGCTGCTGTAATTTTACATCAGCTCCGACGGGTTCTCAGTGTAATGATAGAATGGTGTCTCTGGTTACCTGGTAACCAGGAATGCTGATCTCTCTGCAAGTGGCCGGAGCCAGCCGTGAGATGACGGCTGGCTCCGCCCAGCTGTCAGAAGAAAGCCGAAGCTACCCGAAGGATCAGACGAAGCTACTGCTAGATCCTTCAGTAGCTTTGTGAATAGACCCCTTAGAAAAGGAAAATCATAAATGAGCTTGTTCTGGACAAATACAGAAAAGAAAGAAAGTGGCCACATCTCTAAACACCCCAAGCGTGGGCTCATATCTCTGTTTATATGTCTATGATTAAGCCTGTTCTGGGTAAAATATGTTAGAGAGCTTGGAGTCTCACCAGGGTTGTACACCTTGAACAATAAATCTAGACGTTCTCGGGATGTTTTGGAGTGCTACCACTTTCTTTATTTGCTAAGTGAACATCAACCCCTACATCTATACACAGTGTGGGCAGACATGTTCTACAATGAATCAAGACAACAGAGAGTCTATTGAATCACAAGAAACATAGGACATCAATTTCCTTATTTGATACCAGCAAACAAAATGGCTCAGAAGGTGCATTTTCAAGAAACGTTTTTTGTCTGCAACACTTTGCCCCTTAACAGAATCCCTTACTGCGATTGAAACAAAGGAATAATTTATAGAAAAACATAGATTGGTATTGATTTTTTTGGCTTGAACGATCTTCAGTGTCTTTTAAAGGAGAACTATGGGGTCAGTGTTTTCCCCCATAGTTCTCCTTAGGGTAATGGGAGGACACAAATTAGCGTCCTCCCGTTACCCTAAGCTCAGTATACCGCAAGCTACAACTCGCGGTATACTGAGACACCGGAGCGGATCCCAACATCGACATCGAGATCCGCCCAGCTGCGTGAGTGACAGCTGGCTCTGCCTATCTAGAGCCAGCTGTACCCGCCCCCTCCCCCGTCCGTTCCGTCAGTCAGCGCTGGTGGATTGGAGCGGGGAGAGGGGAAGCCAGCCCCTCCCCCTGTCACGGCAGAGAGCCATAACAGGATTGAGAGGTTAGCGAAACTGGTATGTGTTCGCTCAGCTCCCGATCTGAGCCAACCTGTGACAGTCTCATTGTCACAGGTCGGCTAGAACTATGAGGTGAGTGGAAATCACTCATCTCATAGTTCTCCTTTAATTACAGTCATATGATCTTTATCTATAGTGTTTTTGAAGCTAAGAGATCATTTTTTATTGTGTGTTTATTAAATTCAAATAGAATTTGTACTGCAGTTGTGTATTTTGCAAAATGTTAATTTCCATTTCAAAAATAAGCTTCTCTTGACTGTAAAATGAACACCTGCTCTTCACTGTTTGTAGAGGAAGTGTTTTTTTAATCAGAGAAAACTTGTCAAAAATGTAACTCATATGTTAATACAAAGTTGTTTTCTGTACTCTTTGTTGCGATAAGCCTAAGTGCGAGTTAAAATTGGATGCCAATTTGATGACAGTGATACACTTTTTTCCACATCAGATATAGAAGAATTTCAGAAACAGGGCTAGCAACATGTTAAACAGGACAGAAATAACTAAAAGCAAAATACTGTAAGCACTCTCAATCTGGTTTTATTCAAAATGCTGGCATCAACTACTTATCTTGTTACTGGTAATATATAGTGGGTGCCAAACTTAGAAAAAAGATAAATAAAAAAGAAAGATAGTAAATCAACAAATTATTACAAATAAAAACCATGCAGAGGGAATTAATATTTTAAAGCAATAACTATATAGAGAAATCAAAACAAACACCATTTAGGGATATTTCATAGTATAAACCCAACTATGCCAATGCAAGATAGACAGAAGAGTCTGTGTTTGGTGCCTTTCAATGCCACATTTAATATAATGTCACTATAAACATAGCAAATGTGGTGTACCTAGCTTTAAAAGATGTAAAGGGAGCTCTTGTGCCAGAAAAGTATGTGTCCTCTAGCACTTCCTATGCTTACACTACTTTGAAGGCTTTCTAGACCTAGTAATTACCAAGAGTAGCTGGAAAAACCACTGATTGTAATTTTCAAACAGCTGATCTGTGAGAGCATGCACCCAGGTTCATTGTATAGGTTGTATATCATACTGGGGTATATGCTGCTTAATAAACCACATTAGTGAATTGGTAGTATGCACACTTTCATGCACCCTGAGCAGTGTATGCATGTAGTTAATACTGTGAGAATATGCTCCGGACACACTGACTCTGCGGGCACATCGATGCAACAGCTAATGCACATTTTCTTTAACTGGGCTTACTGTCTTACATATAGAAGGTGCCACCTTAAATATTTAAATCTAACTAGCATGACAATATATGCAAACTATTATTCATATTAAAATACAGCGACAGGAAAATCTCTAGGGGTTAACTACCTAGCAGCCCTGTCACCATGTCAGGTATGAACAAAGTCCATCAGTTTGATCTAAAGTTGAAAGTCCAATGTATTATCAATACTGTATATAATTTTAGAATCATTTGTACCACACCCATATGATTAAAAATAGCACTATCCACCTTTGTACTCTTTATAAATGACTACAGGGTTTAGGTGCCTCTGACTGCTGGTAAACCTGACAGACGTTCTAATCCTTTCCCGAGCTACCCAAAACTAGAAAAAAAAAAAGACAAAAGGAAAAAATGTTTTGTCTATATGCGCACTTTGATAATATTCTGTGGGGAGAAAACCATGTCCTATCCTCACCATCTAACCACAACAATACAGACCGATGATTTATCCAGGAAACTGGATCCTGCCACTAAGAAAAGTATTGTATCTGAAAAATGAATTACTTGCTTAATGGCTTAAACCACATATAAAAAGTATCAAATCGCATTTGTCTCCGCCCCCTACAAGCCAAATATCTTCTTTAGGGTTTGAGTAGCACTAGTACTAGTTCACCGTATACCCATCACTGATATATGAGCTAGGGGAAGGGGTGAGGGTGCATAGCAGACAAAACAATTAGGTGTTAAATTAGGAGCCAAAGAATCAGACTCTGGCAAAGGAAGATAAAGCTACATAAGGGGTCAGAGATATAACTTTTATACCTTAGCGTGAGCAGTTATACGAATTCTATAAGCACAGTTAGAAAACAAATTATGTGAGTGCCTTTACTCTCGATTTACATTATCTGCACTGTGGATAAATATGTATAAATGGCAGTTACAGGCAGGTTAGGATTATTCAAGCCAAAATGTTGCCTGTTAGATCTACAATCAGAGGGGTGCAGTAAAAAGCAAATAAAAGGAATACGCTGGCCAGTATAATAGAAAATGTATTGAATAATATAGTATAATAAGAAAATGAAATGACAAATACAGTATACGTTAAATGTTGTGAAAGGAAAGCAGAAATAAGTTAATATCAAGTTCTTACTTATGCACTCATCTTCTTGCTATATTTCAAATGTTTATAGGTATGTGACATGTACGTTTTGTTTTTTGCAGTGAATGATTATTGTAAGGACTCCCCCTGCTTACACGGTGTTTGTCTGAATACTCTACATAGCTATAGATGCCAGTGCAATCCTGGATGGGAGGGGTCAACGTGTGATACAGGTAAGACAAAGCAATAATTGTTTAATATTAGATACTGCTCCTCTTAATGGTTAGTTTGTCAGATGGTTCTGATATGCGTCAAGTCATAATAAATACTGATAACTATACAGTATGCATCAAATGTGCCTTTCAGAAGGTTACATTTTTTTAATGTATTCAAGCTAAAGAAGGACTGGAAGTCTTCACTACACTGCATGCCATCAAAGAGCATATTTCTAAAGCCGTGAATGTGATTTTCACAAAACACAGGCACCAGGAATATGGACCTGCAGTGAATGTTTGTTGAATGTCCTATTCACTGTTTTAAAAAAATATACCACTAAATATCATCATTGAGGAACATTAGCCAATTTCATTACTAGTTTAAAAAATATTGGTTTCTTTTAAAGCAATAATTTGCCTAAAGCTGTACATTTTAGGCCAGAGAGATTTTGAGGTTGCCTGAACTGCCCAGTGTGGTCAAGGATAAATTCTTTGGCGGGAATTTATCGAAACTGGAGCCAACAGAATCTGGCAACCAATCAGCATCGCTCTTTAGTTTGCTCAGCTAAGATTTTAAAATGAGACAAATAAGCTGATTGGTTGCAGTGCAAATCTGCTCCAAATTTAGTCTGCTCCTTTGGATACATTCCCCCCTTTATGTTTTTTAAAATTCTACCTAAGTTCATCTTTGATGTGCCGAATGTTGGTGGGCTTGTAATAATGATACAACTAAATCATGCCCACTTTGTTTAATATAGAAAGCATAGTATGGTGTCAGAATCGAGGAATGTTAATAAAAGGTAATGAAGTAGAAAGTCAGTGGGTGGAGTGAGTGATGCAATGATTTAATTTGCTGAAACCCCGGGTATGAACAACTGGTCATAACTGCAACCTCTCTGATCCCTGATTTAAAGCCACATGTACTGCATGCGTAAAAATAATTTTTAGACATGTGCACCAGCAAAAAATTTGTTTAGTTTTGTTTCGATTGAGATTTTGCTTTATTTTGTTTTTCGGAATTCGGGTCCGAAAGTCTATCCGTTTCGGAATTCGGACGAAATTCATTAGCGGAAATCCGCACGAATTTACGTTTCTAATTCATTTAGTTTTTGGTTCGTTTGTTCAATGCAGCAAAGTGACATTTAAGAGGGAAAAAAAGTTTTTTTGTTCACAAATGTCACTTTGCTGCAACAAAATTTCGGCCAAAAAACGAAAGTTCGTCCAAAAAAAAAAACGAATCGGAAATTCGGAATCGGAAATTCGGATTCGTTTGCATTCGTTATACCTATAATTCGTATACATCCGAATCTCTGAATTTCTGAAATTTCGTCCGAATTTCCATTCGGAACAAAACTAATCTTTTAATATATTAATCTAGATAAGTGTCATCATTATGTATGCCCAGCTAAATTATTTTGCTTCTTCTGTTAGATATAAATGAATGTGTCAGAAACAATCCCTGCAGCGCGCAAAGCACTTGCATTAACACCACTGGTTCCTACGTCTGTCAATGCCAGCCTGGGTGGACTGGACCAGTATGCAGTATCGGTAGGTATCAAATAAAGAACTAGTGTTCGCTTAGTGACCCATTCCTTTGCCCATGCAAGGTAAAGTAATACGTTCTCTTTAATGACTGTTTCTCCACTCTACTTACCTCCACTGCTTTCTTTAACTACCTGGTGTGAAGGGAAATACCTGGAATTTCTGGGTATGGAGAGGATAGGACTCTTCTCCTATAATGCAGTGCTGGAGCCTGAAAAACCATTTGCTAGGCACCAGGGAGCAACATTTAAGTAAACCTGTTAATTTGCTCTGCTTGGCTTAAGCACAGGTGCACTTTAAATTGGACCACCTAAAGCCTACCAAAAAGTCACAACACATCAATCCTGACTCTGATTAGACACACTATATAACTTATTATTGTTACTTTGTTTAATTGGTAAATGCCTTTCTATAATATTTTTTTTAACATACAGTATCTTGTTAGATGCTCACATGCTATAATCAAGACAATTGTAAATGTTCATGTGTGTTTACACAAAACATGCTCCCTCTTTGGAAGATTGTTATGGAAGGGAATTGTTATCCACCATGCACCTGTCTTTAGCTTGCCTTGGAATGGTTAATTTTGCTTAGTGTACTAGTTCATAACATGGAATTTCATAGGCTAATTATAATACACTAGCATACTAAAGGTTCCAGATTAATCAGTTTTGCTTATCCTCTAACACAGTACAGGTATTATGAAGTGCCTCTTGCTACCCATATAGTCCAATCAGGTATTTGTGAAAACATCTACTGCCAACCTCACTGGCTTTGTGATGAGACATAATCACATATCAGACGAAAAGTATGGAAGATGGATTGTACACTGATCTTATATGCCACATAATACAGTCATTGTATGATTTCTTATGTTCCTCCTGCACATTCAGATCTTACAGATGTGTCCTGGATTGTTAGGTCTGTGTAACTGTAAAGAGTACTTCACCAGGAATACCAAATCATATGCTACAGTAAAAAAAAAAAAAATGGGTTTTTACTTGCACATGTTTTGAAGTAAACATAGCATTACCTAATTCACCAAGCTTAAAGAACATTTATTTTGCAAAGTAAGCATTCACTTTGCAAACCAGAAATTCTTACTCCTTGATTACAGCAACTTCATTATATTTGAATTACATTTATCTTCTCAATTTTTCTTTTTGCTTCATTGCCTGCAGCTTATTTGTCAAATCTTTTTTTTATTATTTAATTCATTTCAGATATTGATGAGTGTCTATCCAACCCATGTGGCAGTAATGGAGTTTGTTACAACACAACAGGAAGTTTTGTATGTGTCTGTGATGCTGGATTCACTGGGGTCACCTGTCAATCCAGTAAGTGAGTCATTATAAACCTTTCAGTCAGCATTAATAGAAATAACCTGGTTTGTATTCAAGACTTCATCCCTGCAATCTTTAATCTGTAATTCCGCATTTACCTAATATTTGTTTCTACACCCACAGATATTGTAAAACCATTTGCTAGGCACCAGGGAGCAACATTTAAGTAAACCTGTTAATTTGCTCTGCTTGGCTTAAGCACAGGTGCACTTTAAATTGGACCACCTAAAGCCTACCAAAAAGTCACAACACATCAATCCTGACTCTGATTAGACACACTATATAACTTATTATTGTTACTTTGTTTAATTGGTAAATGCCTTTCTATAATATTTTTTTTAACATACAGTATCTTGTTAGATGCTCACATGCTATAATCAAGACAATTGTAAATGTTCATGTGTGTTTACACAAAACATGCTCCCTCTTGGAAGATTGTTATGGCAAGGGAATTGTTATCCACCATGCACCTGTCTTTAGCTTGCCTTGGAATGGTTAATTTTGCTTAGTGTACTAGTTCATAACATGGAATTTCATAGGCTAATTATAATACACTAGCATACTAAAGGTTCCAGATTAATCAGTTTTGCTTATCCTCTAACACAGTACAGGTATTATGAAGTGCCTCTTGCTACCTATATAGTCCAATCAGGTATTTGTGAAAACATCTACTGCCAACCTCACTGGCTTTGTGATGAGACATAATCACATATCAGACGAAAAGTATGGAAGATGGATTGTACACTGATCTTATATGCCACATAATACAGTCATTGTATGATTTCTTATGTTCCTCCTGCACATTCAGATCTTACAGATGTGTCCTGGATTGTTAGGTCTGTGTAACTGTAAAGAGTACTTCACCAGGAATACCAAATCATATGCTACAGTAAAAAAAAAAAAAATGGGTTTTTACTTGCACATGTTTTGAAGTAAACATAGCATTACCTAATTCACCAAGCTTAAAGAACATTTATTTTGCAAAGTAAGCATTCACTTTGCAAACCAGAAATTCTTACTCCTTGATTACAGCAACTTCATTATATTTGAATTACATTTATCTTCTCAATTTTTCTTTTTGCTTCATTGCCTGCAGCTTATTTGTCAAATCTTTTTTTTATTATTTAATTCATTTCAGATATTGATGAGTGTCTATCCAACCCATGTGGCAGTAATGGAGTTTGTTACAACACAACAGGAAGTTTTGTATGTGTCTGTGATGCTGGATTCACTGGGGTCACCTGTCAATCCAGTAAGTGAGTCATTATAAACCTTTCAGTCAGCATTAATAGAAATAACCTGGTTTGTATTCAAGACTTCATCCCTGCAATCTTTAATCTGTAATTCCGCATTTACCTAATATTTGTTTCTACACCCACAGATATTGACGAGTGTCTGAGCAACCCGTGTAGAAATGGTGCCACATGCCATGATGAAATGAATGCTTTCTCCTGTACTTGTGCTCCTGGTTTCACTGGCAGGTTCTGCGAAATAAGTGAGTAGTACAATATCCAAATGTGTGTTATACAACTGGGCTGATTTGGGTGGAAATGTTTTGAGTCTCAGATAGGCAGAGCGTAGCCAAAATGGGTGTGGTATATCCAACTGTGGGCATAGTTGTGTGGATGGGATAGAGGTTGGGTGGATAGGGGTGTGTTTGAGTGATTAAGACTTGATCTGCTTTTATTGCTGTTATGTATACAAATAAATTAAACCCATATCTGGCATACATGAATGTCCTTTTTTTGTAATTACAGATATTAATGACTGTACAAGCACTTCATGCAGGAATGGCGGAGTCTGCATTGATCTGATAAATGATTTCTATTGCTCATGTTCAGCTAACTGGCAGGGGAAGTCTTGTACTGTTGGTAATGATACACCTATTATTATTATTATTATTGCTATTTTATCATAGAAATGCTGTCAATAATGAGACAAAATTAATGAGCTTACATATACTTTTAATTTTTAGATGTAGATGAATGTTCAAATGGACAAAACAGGTGCAGTATTAATGCAGTCTGTACAAACACAACTGGAGCTTATTATTGTACATGCAATTCTGGATACACTGGGGATGGATTTACCTGTAGAGGTATGGCTAAATGTTCTCCTTGTAAAGGCAAATCTTTATAACATAGATGTCTATTTTTATTCTATTATTCATCTGCATCTATTTTCATTTTGTTTGGTTATTTTTACACAATAGTTTAGAGTCGCTGCCTTCTTCCTACATAGGTACAATTACAAGGGGCTGCAGACCCAGACTTTCATCTCATATGATTTTGCCTTTTATTCTCCATTATTTCTTATGCTAATCTACAATGATACTCAAGTTCTAAGCCAGGGCTGAAAACGTATTTCAGTTCCTTTACCATCAGAAAAAGTATGTACAGTCAGGACAGGATTTACTCTCCCTGCTGCCCCAAGGCCAGGTTCTGCAATGCGCCCCCCCCCCCCTCAGATAGCGGGGGTGGCAGGGTTGGTTTGAATTTTTTATTGTTTCTTTCTTTTTTTTTACTTTTTTTTTCACTGCTTTACTTTTTTTATTTATGTTTTTACTTTTTTAAATCTTTATTTATTTTGTCATCTTTTACTTTTTTATTTGTTTATAATTTTTTTTATCTTATTATTTTTTATTTATAATTATTTTCTTATTATTTGTCATATTTTTCTTATTATTTTTTTTACTTTTTATTTATTTATTTTTTACTTTATTTTTTAATTTAATTATTATTACTTTTTATTTTTAACTTTTTTATTTTTATTTATGTCATTTTTTGATCAATTTTTTACTTAACTTTATTGCTATCACACAGGAGCTAACAAGCCCCTGTGTGATAGCATTTGGAGATGACGGGTTCTCTTTATTGACCCTGTCACCTCGCATACAGGAGTTCTAGCACAGCACTTTGCTGGAACTCCTGTGACAGGTGAGAGGGGAAGACTGCTCGCCCCTCTCACTGTATCCACGGGGCGGCAGGGTTACTTTTAACCCTGCTGCTCTGCTTACCGCTCTCCATCCTGAAGACAGAGGTGGCCAGCGAGGACAGGACGGAGCCGGGAGATGGAGGCGGGGGGACAGAGCCAGCATGCAGAGAGGTAGGTGCGGGGGGCGGCGGGGGGAGGATGGATCGGCTGCAATCTAACTACAAGTGACCTTGGCGACATTGCCAAGACCACTTGTAAAGAAACAAGTGGCTTCCCCGTTCTACATTTAGCCCTTGGCTTTTGGGTGACTTCAAACCTGTGCCGCCCCTCTGCTCCGTGCCGCCCCGAGGCCGGGCCTCGGTGGCCTTGTCGGGAATCCGGCCTCGTGTGCAGTATAACGTTTTCACGTTGGCATGAATAATATGTTTTACTCTAAGTATCTCCTCAACTTATGCAGAAGTATACTGTGAATATTTAGTGTACACACAGAGGCATGTTACAGTTCCACATGTGCAATGAAGCTAGGAAAATGTGAAAATAATTATTACATAGTATGTACAATTTGTAATCTAAATAAATGGATGATTTATTTTCTTTAATTTCTAGAGGACAGACTGTTTGACTATCTTAGTGGGTACAGAGCAACCCAGCGCTACAAGGATTTTGTCTCTCCTATGATCAACATCCCAATGGGATTTCCTTTTGGTGGCTCTTTTTACAGCACATTATATGTAAGTCATGCATTTATAACCATTGTTATGTCACCAGGGACAAGCTCACAATTTCGGCAGTATGAGGGATATCAAATGTGGGGACAGGCATTTTTAAGAGGTTTGTAGGTAGCACAGGTGTGGGAACATTGATTTGAAAAGAGGCTGTTATAGCAGTGGTCTCACAGTTTAAAAAATGTTCCAAGACTTGGATCATCTCCTGTTGTATTTCCACAGTCTCATTACACAGTCATTACATATGCTGAATATAATATGTGGCTCTTTGGTGATATTAGTGACCACACAAGAGGCCCCCCATTATCTAGTACATCTAGTATATTATTTACCAGGGTTTCAGGCAGGGGCGGATCCAGAGTCTATTCTCGGGAGGGGCACTGCCAGAAAATGAAGTAGATCCCTGGATCCAGACAAGCCCAGCCTCCTGTCTCCCACGCTGTCAGAAACTGCATACATCGTGTGCTGGTTACTACTTAAACCGGCGCGCTGTGTGCAGCTTCTGAGAAGAATAGCGAGGAAGCCGGCTGCACATTTTGCATCACTCACGCTACGCTAATAGCGTATCTTCTCAGAAGCTGCACACAGCGCGGCAGTTTAAGTAGTAACCAGCACGCTCTGTAGGCAGCTTTTGGCAGCGGGGGAGACTGGAAGCTGGGCTTGTCGGTGGATCCAGGCATCAGGTGAGTTTTAAAAAACTAATTTTTTTATTTTATGTTCCTGGGGACATGCATGGCTCATTCACACTGGAATCGGCCGGCACGTACAGCTCCGTGCTGTGTGCACGGCTGTATCGGGCAGCTCCTGGGAAGGACAGGTGCTGCATGTGATTAGTACACAGCCCCCATTCTTCTCTATGGGACTACGCGGCCGTACGCCGCCCTGGACTCACCCATCCTGTACATCGGTGCGGGTGAGCATACCGGTATGCTGACAGGATGGATCCTGTCTGCGTCCGAGCAACGTGCACAGCCGTTGCTGGGAAGGACAGGTGCTGCGTATGATTAGTATGCAGCCCCTGTCCTTCTCTATGGGTGTATGCAGCCGTACACCTCCCTATGCTCACCCGCCCAGCACGTCCGTACGGGTGCATGTTTCCTTGCTCGGACGCAGACAGGATCCATCCTGTCAGCATACGGGTACGCTC
>NW_017308280.1:115975-137771 GCF_000935625.1 Nanorana parkeri | reverse complement strand
CCCCCCCCCCCCTGGATCCGCCACTGGTTTCAGGGTGCATGTGTTTGAGACACCAACCATGGTCCTGTGATTGTATATGAACTAACATATTTCACAGCAGAAAAAAACATGATTGCACACCTAAAAGAAAACCCTGATACATGCACTATGAAGATCTTGCAGATTAATTAATCAAATAAATAAATAAATACAATGAACATTATATAATCCCTTTTAAGTAGAGTGAAACAGTTGGAAGTAATGATGGATATGGAAGCTAATCATTAGGGCAAGTTCACATGGGGCAAAGGGGCAGTAAATATAGGCAGTTATTCTGCTTAGACATGTGCGATTCGTTTCGTTACGAATCAAAATTCGTACAAATTTTCCTGAAATTCGGAAGCATTCGAAATCCGAATGGCAGTTTCCGAATTATATCCGAAATACGAAATTCTGTTAACGAATTTCGGATCCGAATTTCTTTGAAACAGGAACTAATATTACCCCTGTAAATGAGGTTGAACAACATGACAAGATTTTTTTTTAATCCGAAATACGGATCCGCTGCTGCTGAGGGTTGCATTACAATACGCAGGCAGGAAATACGAAATTCCGTTGACGTATTTTCGTTCCGTTACGAACATTCGTTATATTGAAGTTAAAAAGCAAAGTACATTTATATTGGAGTTGATGGTAGTTTTTTTTTTTATCTGAAATACGAAATTCGGATACGGAATCCGTTAACGGAATTCATATTACGGATAAAAAAACAACTACCACATCGACTTCAATATTAACAAAAGGTATTTTTGCTTTTTAACTTCATCATAACGAATGTTCGTAAAGTTACGAAACTGTGCCGAAACTAACGAAAATTCGTATTTCGCACGAATCCGAATTGAGTTTCGGATACGAATTACGAAATACGAAATAACGGATATTCCGAAACGGAACAAATTTTTTGACGGCGCACAAGTCTAATTCTGCTTTTTACTGCCCCAATTGCCTACCTACAAATGAACATCATGGCTGTTCAGATCTGAACACATTGCCACAGCCGTAAGGTTTCACAGCGCAGCAAATTTAACTTGCCATGTCATGTGTGGCAGGCAGTGTCACTTACCAAATGAGTACATTGAAGTCAATGGGAACTTTTTCAGAATCCCATGCAATGGCAGTTGCATGTGCCGTATTTCACTGTAAAATCCCCCTTAGGTTTAAAACAAACAAACCAGGCCCTCTGAATACCTTTAAAGCACTGCTCAACCAGCTGTGAAAAGCGATCGTTTTTCAGTGGGGTGCTTAAGTCCGAGTGAATGAAGCCTTTAGCAAATGAAAGCAGAATCTTGAAGGTAAAGGCACATAGAAGTGAAATTATTAGGAATGTCCCCCAGACTGACCACACATAATTGATGTGATATGCAACACAAATTTACTGTTAGTTTTTACATTTTTGTTTTGTGAGTTTCTTGCTTATCAGACATAGCATTGGACTAATGAAAATAGTACCCAAGATTAGATCTAAGAGGTTTTTTTTTCAAGTGGAAAAATGTTGCAGAATTGATTGTAAGTTTGGTTTTATATATGTGAATATCAGAATTAGTTTTTTACTTTCAATCTTTTTTTATTAAAGTCAGGTTATAAAGACACAGCAAAAAGATATATGAAATATATATAGTATAGACAACTTATGAATGTATAAAACATTAACTATTCCTAGTTAACAGTCAGGGCACATTAAGTTGTGTCATGAAAAAATATCACAGTACAATTTTTAGTGATAAGGAGTTTAAGAGGGAAGGGGAGAAGGGCGAAAGGCAGGAAAGAGGGGGAAAAGAAAAGAGGGGAAACAAGGAATGAACCAATTATGCGTCAGGGAGCAGGATAAATAAGACATTTCAGTAGGAATGTACAATCAATTTTTTCCATGCTGAGTAGAATGCAGGATATGAGTTGTTTTTCATAGCAAACATTTTTTCATAGGAGTACTGGGTATTGATCAAATAAATCAGGTCAGTGATATTGGGGGAGTGGGTTGTAACCATCTGTGGATGATCAATAATTTGGCTGCATAGAGAATATGTACAATAATAGTGCGAGTATCAGGTGGGAAATTCTCAATGTTGATATGGAATAGAGCAAGTTCTATACTTGGTGGGAGAGGTGATGATGTAAAATGGGAGAAAACTCCATTCCAGACCACACGCAAGAACCTGCAGTGCTAAAAAATGTGGGAGGGATAAGGAGCCAATACAGCCACATAGTCTCCAGCATAGCAGGGAATTAAAAGTGGAGAATTTCGAGAATTTGTATGGGGTTAACAATAGTGCAAGGCATGTTATTTAGGATACATACGAGAATGAAATATCTACCCAAGGGGTCTGAGATGCAGTTAGTCAGTTGGTAGGAGACAGAGTGAATTGCAATGAGGACTCCAGCTTTCTTCTTTTCTGAGGAAGACAGAAAAACATGTGGGAAGCCCTTAAAGTGAAGCTTTGGTGGTTTGGATGTAGTAAAATGGGTTTCTTGGACCAGGAGAACATCAGTCTTGAACGATTTCGCCTCACAGAGGAGGGCTGAGCATTTGTAAGGTCTGTTCAGTCTTTTAGTGTTAATGGAAGTTAACTGAAGAGGCATGTTTCAATAGTTGACAAGGAGGACATGCAGTACTATGAGTGTAGAAGTTTGTCAATGATGTGAGCCACAGCAGGGAAGTGTAGGTGGAAGTACTTTCCTGACGAAGAGGAAGCAGCAGAGAGCATGAAAATGACTGTTAGAGGTATGTTGACATTAGGCACAACCAGTGATACAAAAATAATACAAAATTTGAAAATGGGAAAAAGAAAACAACAATAAAAAAAAATCTTATTAAAAAAATGTCTGCAAAAAAGGCGGAAAACATGGTCAGCAATGGTTGCTGATGATGTGGGGGAAAAAAAGGTCAGAGAACTTGAAATGCGTCATGAATCAAAGCATGACAGAAGTGGATAAATCCAAACTATAATGCGTTTGGAGCTGCTATCCTAGCCCATACAGAAGGTCAGTTGAGAGGACCTGTAATGGAGCCAGCTGTCATCACGGTTTAGGTCTAGTGATGGGCCGAACACCCCCGTGTTCGGTTCGTATTCGAACACCCGAACGGCCGAAAGGTTTGAATACGAACTCGAACCTAATGCAAGTCAATGGGGGTCGAACTTTCTAAAATGATTGTCCCCTTTAAGAGGGCTTATATGCAAGTTATTGGCCATAAAAGGTGTATGGGGTCTGGGTACTGCCCTGGGGAACAGGAATCATATTTGCATCGGTGTACACCTTTAATTAAGGGGCACCCAGAATTCGCCCTCCTCCCTTGTGAATACGTAAGGGGTACTTGTACCCTTCCCATTCACTAAAGGGTTAAATAAAATAGTTATTAAAAAGTCCAGACTTTTGATAAAAATTCTTTATTTGGAAAAAAAACAAAAGACATGTTTTTGACAAGTCTTTTATAATAAAAAAAAAGGAATCCATCGACGTAATCCATGGTCAATCACGGCGCCCAGCGTTCTCCATGACGATGACTTAATAAAAAATAAATAGAAATATTTTTTTTTTAAACGCCGGCCACCTTCCCGTCCTCTCCCCGCTAACTAGCAGTGACAGCTAGCTCTGCCCAATTGTGTAGTTTGCTGTCATCTGATAGGCGAGACATGATTGGGTAGAGTCATCATGACTTTACCCAATCATGGCTCCAAATGAGTCCTGAGCCATGATTGGGCAAAGTCTTGCACCTGACCTATGGTCAAGTGCAAGACTTTAACTAATTAGAGCTTCGGAGGGCGCTTTGTCTTATGGAATGTTGTGCAGTCGATCAGACCGCAAACTTCCCATAAAGTTTGGCGAATGCTCAAACATCCGATGTTAGATTCAAACTCGTGTTCGAACTGACGGACCATCCCTATTCAGGTTCAGTCCATTGAGGACGACTGCAGAGGGGTTGAGGTGGATAAGCAGGAGGCAGTAGACGCCATTCTTGTAGTAAGTGGAAGCCTGAGACAACCGAGGGGACTGACAATAATTTGCCACAATGAGTAATCAGCAACCTTATCAGAAATCCCCATTTGTAGAGGACATTGTGTTGTTGCAGAATAGTGGTCAATGGGGTCAGATTGCAACGGCTTTGTATGGTAGCTTGGGAGAGATCCGCAAACAGAGATATAACACTGTAAGTGGCCCACATGTTGAGTTTAGATCTGACAGCAGCCATCACCGCTTCTTTGGTGCAGAAAAAGTGTATGCGGGCTAAGACGTCACATGAAAAAGAGTCGGACAGCGATGGAGATTTGGCGATTCTGTGAACTCTGTCAATAGCAAGGTCACCATCCGGGGGGCGGAGGAACAAGTTCCTTGATGAGGCCTGTAATGAATTGCTGTAGTTGTTGGGAGGAGATGGAATCTGCATTCCCTCTAAATTTGATATTGTTCCTGCGGGAACGGTCTTCTAGATCAGCAATTTTCATTTTGATCCACTGTATTCCCTCATCCTGTGCAGAGTGACTTTCCACTAAGTCGTTATGGCCAGAGGAAAGTTCCCCATTACTGTTTTCAATATGGGAGACTCTATGTTGCACATGTTGAACAGAGAGAGATAATTTATTTAGCATAGAGGTTAGATCCAAATGCAATGATTCCCCAGAAGCATGGTTTTCATGTCACTGGCAAAGACAGGCTGAGAGGAGGCAGGATAGTGTTCCATTTCTAGAGGTGTACTTGGGGGAGATGGCTGTGTAAGCTCCATAGTGTAATGCTCGCCCCTAGCGAGAGTTAAGTCTCTCAGTGGATCGCAACTGCAGAGGCTGAGGATATAGGAATGAGTATCAGATAGCAACTCTTCCTCCTATGCCCAGTTTTGGAGTAGGGCGAGGAGGGAGTTGCAACACATCACACCCCGTGTAATTCTGGATAATGTTATACTTATGGGCAGTATAGCAAGGAGAGTTGTACCTCGAAATGCCCCTAGAGGGCAGCAACAGATGTGAATAACAATGGCAAGCAATGAGACAACTGATTATACAGGTGATCTTGGATTGATAAAGGCATTAAACGTCTTAGCACTTATCATATGAATCAATGTATGTTTACACAAGTAAGCTGGAAAAGCCCCCAGTGATATTGCAGCAGAATTATAGTTGGTAGCAGTAATGAATAGGCACAGGTGAGTTTCACTACAATGGATACAGGAGTCCTTGGACTATTCACAGGCTTAGCCCAGGATACTTGCGGTTGTGGTCTCTGTAGGTTCCCAGCAATCAATCCAGAGGTTCAGGTCCTTTGAGAGGCGAGTGGGGAGCTGAGTTGATCAGCGTCCTACACACTCAACAGAAGACGCAGATCAACTACTAAATAGCGGCTTTATGCCGAGAGCTGCGTCTGGAGGGGGCGGAGTCCCACGGCGCACCTGCGCCTGATGTCGACGCCTCTCGAGGGAGAGGTGGAGGAGACCCGCACTGCGCCTGCGCATGGCGGCTATGGACAGCGGCGCCAGCCATCACCCTCCTACGCCGTCGAGCCGGGGCTACCAACCCGCGGTGCGCCTGCGCACGGCGGCCACGGACGCCGGCACCAGTACATACCCGGGCTTGCCTGTTACACATAGTGGAGTGGGACTGATCAGGTGCTCCTCTTGAGCGTTTGAATTTAGAAGGGCTATGGGTGGAAGGGGAGGCAGGTGGAAATGACTCACCCTCATCTTGCTGTGGAGCAGGGCTCTCATTCAGCGTCAGCCTGCATGCTGATTGGCTCAGCTTCGTGTGGTCGTCATACTGAGAGGAGTCGCAAGGTGACTCAGAAGAGGAGTCAGCTCCATCTTAAATTCCCGCCGGAGGTGCGGTGGGAAATAAATCTGTTAATTTATTTGGTGAATGGTGGTGTTTCCCCCTCTTTGGGCATGACAGCAGAGTATCGGAGTGGCACTGAAGAGGGTGAGTGTGCGGCAAGGTCCTTTAGTGGTGTGTACTTCATCGCTTACTGGGCTGGAGAAGCAGAGCTCCGTTAATGTGTGGCCATCTTAGTTGCTGGCTAGACATGCCCCCTAGAATTAGTTTTTTGAGTGTCTTAAGCATGTGCAAGATTTACATAGAGATTTTATATAGTGCCAACAGTTTGTGCAACGCTTTACAAAATAGAGGAACACAGTACAATTACAATACAATTTCAATACAGAAGGGTTAGGAGGGAGGGGCTTGCTCGTGAGAGCTTACAATCTAGTAGCAGGGGCACATTATACAAAAAGTATTAATTGTATGGGATGAGTTAATGGAAGAAGTAAAAGGACATTTATTATTTTGAGGTGCTATAGGCTTCCCTGAAGAGTTGAGTTTTCAAGGATCAGCTAAAGCTGGACAAAGTAGGCAATCAGCAGACAGATTGGATAAGGAGTTCCAAAGGATGTGAGACACTCTGGAAGTTAGTTAAACTTAGCTTGTTTCAGTTTGCTTTAATATGTTCTTAATCATTTTTTTTTATGTTAAAACAAAAACAAGGAGTGAAATCAACAGAAGGATTTTCATACTATACATCTCAATAAAAGATCAAGAAAAAACAAATTTCAAGAACTTTACTGGTAAAGAAAATATCACACATTTAAAGTGGACCTGTTCAGTGAAAAGGGAAGGTCCATTTCCCTGCCCTCCCCCGCAGCCCCCAAAAAATTAGCAGTAACCAAAGCTGTAAAAATAAAGATTTAACAAAAAAGAGATACAAATATTCACCTTGGTTCTACCTCCTGTAAGCATGTGTTATATCACCAAGTCTTAGTGCTGCCTCCTAGAATAGCTGGGCATTGGAAATCCCCAAAAATAGCCAGCCCATTGCAGAAATGCATTCACATGGGATTTCAAGTGGCCAAGAGGAAGCAGTGAAAAGGGTTAGGCTATATTTCAGGTATTTATTGTTATCCTTCTTCTTATCTATATGATACCACAAGAAGTAAGAAACTTTGTCAACAGTGACACCGACAGCAACAAGAACTCTTTCCCATTCTTCTAATATAAGCACTTTTATTGCTGTTTATGTTGGAGGTATTCAGGCTGATTTACTAAAGAAGTTTAGAATCTTTATTTTAAAAATTGTATAAATATTCACTTCATTTATTGAGGTTTTGTGAAAAGCAAAATTCCTGATCACTTTGAATACCCAATTATGTGCAGATGTTTTTCACGTGATTGGATAACTGAAGTGAATATTCACTCAATTTATTGCATGAAGATTCTCGACTTCCTCTAGTAAATCAGCCCTATTCTCCTCACTTCCTGTCTTACTAATACAATAAAGCTAAATTTTTGGGGTTCTGCCACGGCTAAATGAAAACTGGCGACTCTTGCAGCCCATTCCTAAATGCTTGGCTGCAAATAATGCTGCATTATGTCAGATATCGTCATCAACCCTTATGTACCATGCATTTCCAGATCTTCTTCTTCCTAAACTAATTAATATGAATATTTTTTCTTTTCCACAGTTCACGGACAATGGTGCTATCATATTTCGTCGTAATTCTTATGACCCTATTTACACCATGCCTTACCCATTAAGCACTTTCTACAACTACGACTACAATACCCCACCCATGATTGCTGTTTTCTGGGCAGACGCTGACTTCTCCCATACGGGGGATTTGTACTACCAGGTGAGACAAATCAATATTTTAAAATACGTATTTACAAAAGAAAGCTAACTGTATGATTTTAGGGTTAATACATAAAAAGGAGTCCAGTACAGCCTGATATATTGAAACCAATGTTGCCTAATACAACTTGGAACTGTTGCACAGGGACTGTATATATGTAATTACCATACTTGTGCATTTTTTTAAAAAGCATGTAAAACAGGATCACAGTAGAGCAGAGCAGCTTGACAAGATTATAAAAGTCACAGTAAAGCTCCCCACTCACATTACCAACTCATTTTAAAACCTCCCTTGGATATATCAACAGCTATATAGTGCAAGGGCTTAGTTAACATGCCATTCAGTTTATACCACACCACATAGGCTCTCTTTCTAAATTAGATTGCATAGACTGTTATGTATTGCCACTGTTACATTTCAAATCCTTGTCGCCAACCATACCAACAGTTGCAAATCAGCTATCATAAAGCCTTCTATTTAAAGCAAATCTAAAGCCAACACCTTATTTAGCTTTGGTTAGAACAAGAAATGATAAAAAAACCTCTGAGAAGTTTTTTTTTGCCCTCTCTGCCTCATTGGGTGGAATTACCTTCACACATGAAGAAGTTATAGGAAATCTCAGTTGTCACCAAAACAAGTGTCCTCATTGGAAGATTTTCCCTTTCTTCCTATTCCCAATTCAAAATGTTGTATTGTCCTTTGCTTTCATTCCTAGTGGAAATGTTCACCAGAACACACAGAACGAACTGAGCAGAGTCTGTTTGTTGGACTTTCGCTGAACAATTGACAACATTTGTGAACCACAACCAGAGCAGAAAACCCCAACTGTAGCATATGGGAGCCAAATCTTATTTGTTTCTAGCCTTTTTCAAGGCCAATTTGCTAGCTTTGGGGACAAAACGAACATGGGTACCTGGTCAATGCCATGGTGGGCATGTAACAGTGCAAACAAATGTTTTTAAAAATACAGTTCATTGGAAAGCATTTCTTCCAAAAAAATCTAAAGGCCCAATTTGAGAAAACTCCACTATATGTGTATGTGTTCCTATTCAAACAGCATACCAGAAAATATTAGTAAAAACATTCCTTACCTTTTAGATGTTTCTTTGGTGAGGCCTTTGTGCATACTGCAGGCTACTCTGAGCAGTTTGAAAGTTAAAGTAGAGAGACAAATTAAAGGAGAACTATGGGGTTAAGGCTTTTCCCCATAGTTCTCCTTAGGGTAATGGGAGGACACAAACTAGCGTCCTCCCGTCACCCTAAGCTTAGTATACCGTGAGCTACTCGATTCTCGATTCCCATCCCTAATACAGAGGGTACATCTTCCCTGGGACACAGAAATATTAACTGGACAGAGCTTTTTTCTAGTGATGGGCGGAACACACCTGAGTTCGGTTTGAATTTGAACTTCAGAACATGGAAACATTTGAAGTCAATCAAAGTCTATGGGAGCAGAACTCTGAAAATCAAATGTCCCCATTTTGAAGCCTTTTATGCCAGTTATTGGCCATAAAAAGGGTGTGGGGATCCGGGTACTGCCCTGGGGCACATGTATCAATAAAAAAATCAGTTTAAAAAAATACCGTTTTTAAAGGAGCAGTGATTTTAACATTGCTTAAAGTGAAACAATACAAATTAAAAATTCCTTTAAATATCATGCCTGAGGGGTCCCCTTTAACTGCCTGTAAAGTGGCTCATCTGTACGATGTATAGAACCTGCTTCAGCAGAAATTGGCATTTATAAAGAAATTTAAAAAAGTGTGCGGTTCCCCCTCCCAAACAATACCAGGCCCTTTAGGTCTGGTAGGAAAGTTAGGAGGGACTCCATTAAAAAAAAAAGTATGTGGGGTCCCCCCCAAAATCATAACAGGCCCTTAAGGTCTGGTAGAAATTTTAAGGCGGAACCCACCCCCAACAGTTGGGGGAGAGGTGGGGTCCACCCTAAAATTCCCAAGCAAACCCTTGATCCAAGCACAGACCTGGCAGGGCAGGAAAGGGGGGAGGGGAAGAGCGAGCACCCCCCCCCCATGCTGTAATGATCAAGGCACGTTCTTGCGTTCCACGGTGGAGCGCAGCCGCTAAACAGGAAGTTCTACTGGCGCTGATGCCTTCCAGGCTGGAACGCATCAGCCGGATGACGTCACTGGCTCCTCCCATACCTTCCGGCTTGAGACGCCGGCACACTGTCAGCTCAGCGTTCCACTATGTGTGTGTGTGGAGTGAGCTCCTGCTGACTCTGCCGACCACACGGATCCCTGGATACCCCCTGCAGAGAGAGAGAGAGAGTGACAAGGACAACAGCCCTCCATAACTACAACCTGCTGAAGGACGATTTCCTATTCATACAAACCGCAAGTAACCATATACAGCTAACCATTGGGAATTGCATTATCTTCTGTCTGCCTCAAAACTACATGCACCTGTGTCCTATTTAACGCTGCAAGTGACCATCTCCCTCTAAAGACTACTGCTGATTGAACTGCCTACTGACTGTTCCAGCTATATGCTTGTATGAACTGTTTCATTCGCAAGTAAACTGTGTCTTCAATCTTACTGGTTGCTGATCCTACTGCTCGTTTCAACCCTGCATTCATGCTCACAGTGCCATCAGCAACTACCACATTCCTCCAACATTATTAATCAAAGACCACTCGTATGCTGTAAATACGCTTAGGTCACCCTTACCCAAATTAATTGCTCCCACGGTATATGATGGTCGGACTCCTAACTCTCCATATCACAGATTGAGAGTGACGCCAGGAGTCCGACACTGACTACCGTACCTCTATAGTAAACAAACATATTCCTCTCAAATTGTTACCTTGTTCCGCAGCTGTGATTCTAAAACCGTTTGGCCAGGGCCTTACACACCCGCCATACAAGGCCACATGCCCTCGACACTGGGAGGGTGCTTTTTCCAGGGTCGGCCATGGAAAAGCCCATGCTGATGGGGACAAGGGCCTCTTCCCCACAAGCCGAGGGGCGTTATTTGTGGGGGTGCGGGGAGGTGGCTTATTCACATCAGGGTACCCCTTTAATAAAGGGACACCCAGATACGCCACCCCTTGTGAATGAGTAAGGGGTACCCCTACCCATTCACTAAAGGGTTAAATTCAAGTTTTAAAAAAGAGGCCAGTCTTTTGAAAATATCCTTTAAGTGAAAAAAACAAAAGACATTGAAAATATCCTTTAAGTGAAAAAAACAAAAGACATGTTTTGGCAAGTCTTTTATTTAAAAACAAAATAAAAAATGGATCCACCGACGTAATAATAGGGTCAATCATGACGTCCAGCGTTGTCCACGGCAACGATGACAACGCGACAAAATAAAAAATAAAACAAGAAAAACGAAATAAAATATTTTTTAAAATTACGCCCGCTGACCCGTCCGCTCGTGCCGCAGAATGGCATTTTGACAGATCTAGGCAAAATATAAACAATTGGGTGGAGCTAGCGGTGACAGCTAGCTCCACCCAACTGTTTACATTTGTACAGCACCTGACAGGTGAGCCATGATTGGGCAAAGTTATCATTACTTTGCCCAATCATGGCTTTTACAGAGTATTGTGCCATAATTGGGAAAAGTCTTGCACCTGATCTGTGGTCAGGTGCAAGGCTTTAGCCAAGCAGGGCTCACGAGGCACTGTGCGGTGCGCAGTGCCTTGTGGGGCGCTCAGCCCGCCGAACGCCCTGATAGTTTGTGTGTTTGCCAAATACACGAACTGCCGATGTTCGAGTAGAACTCTTGCTCGACTAGACCATTGAGCCCATCCCTACTTTTAGAACTTTCCTACTCTATTCAAAACTAAAAAAAGTTTTGGCTTTAGAAACACTTTAAATCCTCCGTGTAAAAAGTAGCCACGGTTTGCACACAATTGTTCAAAATGTCTTTTTCCACAGTGACTTTTTATTACAATATAGCATTCTTTTAGAGATGATCGGTACAGTATAATCATGCTATGTTACCTAATTAGTAAACATCTGCATGTCCAATTTCTGTTTTCATTATTCAGTTATCATTCACCCGAACACAAATCCCCATAATGTTATTAACAATTTTCCGTGGCTGTTACCTTGTTTTCAAATGTAGAGAGGTTGTTTCTAATAATTTTGTTTTTTACTTTCCAGGTTTATGACTTCCAGGCCAACCCATACCAGGATACATATTTTAAAGCTAAACTTGAATTGGAAATAAATTCATATTCCCTCCTCCTCCCTATTTCAAATTTCAAGGCTCTCTGGGCAATAAAGATAACTTGGGATCAAGTTTTACCATATCCTGCATATTTCTTCAATGCTGCAGAGGTAAAATTGTACTAGAATGTATGCATGATGTTCATGTTCATGTGTTGTGATGGCCACAGATTTTTTATTCAGATTTAATCTGTTAGATTGAGAACATTTTCCAACAACTTTATAGCACAAGGGTCTTTCTTCTTGGATATAATTTGAAATAAATTAAAATAAATAAAATAATGGGAATGTTTAACTAGTTTAGTGTATGTGGCCAGGCATTCACAATAAAGACACAAATTACATTCTTAAATTTTCCCTACAACATCTAAAATCTAAATGTTTCCCGCTCAGCTCCATTTGTAAAAATATATTTCTTTACACCAGGTACACTACAACAAAGTTGTTTCTGTACTCAGCAGTGTTGGACTTTCTGAGCCCTGCTGCAGTGTCATTTGAAGTATCCACTACCAGAAAGGGTAGTTACTTGCCCCCGGCTTCCACGCAGTGTCCGACCCTAATTTTAGCTAATCATCCTGTGGCTCCAAGTCACTTCATGTAGTCCTGTGATGCAGCAATGAAGAGTTTGGTTCTCCCTCTCATTTCAGGACAGCTGCCTCTGGGTCTCCAAACACAAATGGCTTCAGTAAGCTGTACATATATACTTCCTGCTGGTTCATGGTCACTCACTGAGGCATATCTGGGACACAGGACTGACAGGGTCAATGCATTACTGGTGTGTACTCAATGTGTGCCTATAGCGCTCTCCTATCGCACACAGTTCACTTTGGCTGCTGCCTGTTACCAGACCATGGGTAAAAAATATTTTCACTGTACCACCAACATGGTATTTATACACATGTACATCATTAAATATATACTTTTATTAAACAATGACACTGAAATATTAAAGGGACATGTCCATTGTATAACAGCATGTTAATCACCCTTTCACAGCAATTGTGTAGCACTGCAAAGCAGAAAGCTTGTAATGAGCAAATATGACTGCGTCCAAGAACATTCATATATACAAATAATGCAGAGAAACAAGGTTTTTAAAACCTTAATGTCATTGATGATATTTTTTACAAGCTGATCTCTTTCACTTGTATAGCTAAACAAATATAAATATGACTACAAATATTAATATGACTATGCTTCCTCTGTAATGCACCCATAACCTTTTGTTTGCAGTAGCTAGTTACAGGTTTACATGGCTAGAAATAACATTTCAGTCACTCTATCATCCCCTTAGCTAGTAATACAGATTATTATTCTGCATGACTGACCTGTTTTCATGATTTTCCTTTACATATTCCTTGCAGACAAGCACCTATCAAGCTGTACTTGTCACAGACGGCATCTTCTCGTTCTGCTTGATGCGTTATGCAGATGGAGGAATGAAATGGAATTATTACTCAATTCCTTCATATTACTTACCCAAAATGGGCTACTATAGGTAACTTTTCTGTTTAAGTGAACAGTTCACTGAATAATTTTGGGACTTATTGGCACAGTTACAAAGCATATTCACTGACCAAGTGTTTTCCAAACATCCAAGTTCTGTTTGCTGAACAGCTGGATATCCAATTCTTCATTGGAAAATCCAGATCTCTGCAACATTCATGATACTAATAACTTGGTAAACATAACAGACTCAGTGGGGTCTATTCACGAAGCAGCCATAGGATCTAGCCGTAGCTTCGGCTGATCCTTCGGCTAGCTTTGGTCCCAGGACCCCTTTGGTTCAGTAGAAACGAAGGGCTGCTGTACGGGCTATTCTGTGATGGATCGGCTGAGTCGAACTCCTTCTGCACTTTGGGTCGGCCGAACATGCTGAGCATGTTCGACCGACCCGAAGCCACGCAAAGCCACCCGATGTACGGCTGATTTCAGCCGATACATGGCTGAAATCAGCCGTACCAGCCTGAAGTGAAAAGCCGAACAGCGTTCGGCTCACTTCGCTTCAGGTCAGTCATTCACTCAGCTGCCTACGGCAGCTGAGTGAATAGACCCCAGTATGTTTCAAGCTTTCGCCATCTGGATGGGGTGGATCATATACAGGGTTATTCACAAAAGGGTGAAGAGTTTGGACAAGGCCGGAGAAGTAAACAATCTAGAACAACATAGCTGAACTGGAAAGTGAGCTGAATTGGATAATTTTTCCAGTTCAGCTATGTTGTCCTAGATTGTTCACTTCTCCAAACTCTTCAACCTTTTGTGAATAACCCTGAACATTTTTTAGTGATTCACAATGAAATCCAATGGAGCACATGGAACATTCTCCTGTCCCTGCCATGCACTTTCACTGCACATCTGAAACCCTACTAATGAGGAGCTTAAATGTAAAATATGATTTGTATTTGCCCCATCCACATGCCTTAGTTTCACATTTTAAATAATACACACACACACACCTATTCTTTAGGAATGTTCTATATTTTTATGCATATTAAAATAGTTCTAGCTGAAATTTGGTTGCTCAACTTTCCTTTCCTCCAGTTTTCATACATAAGGCAAATGATCGATGGAGAAAATGAAATTCAATCAGCTTAGTGAATAGTCATGTAATTCACTTTTCATAATCCATGCACATTTTTTTATGACAAGAACCATAAATGGTATTGTGACAATTGGAATGTTATCTGAAGAACTGCGATTAGAAGAAAACGATTAGAATTTAAAACGTGACTTACACACTGCGATAGCTTATTGCTTGCTGATTTATAGAATTCATGTAAAGTTGTTATAAGCAGCAAAGCAACTCTATCAAACAGAATGTGATGTTATATATTTACTGTGTTTTTCATGGTTGTGTTTTGTTTGTAGTGGAGACTATTATTATGGTCATCCCAACTTCCCAGCATTCAATGACCCACAAACAGAATACTACACCAGTATTCAGCAAAGGTACACTCCTGATCAGTACAGAGGATATAACACAAGTAAGTGCATAGATACTTCACCTGAAACATTTTACTGATAAATTGTCTCTTGCATAGAAAACGTTACATGTCTGTTGTGGTAACCCACGTCATTCTACATACTACGTAATCTAATATAAATGCATGTTTAATTTCCAATCTGCAGATAAAAAAGGCTACTGGGCATATCGGCTGGAATATAACACAGTATACACAGTGAATTCCAAGCAGCAATGTTTGAGCTGGTACTATAATGACCGTAATGTATTCCCTGATTGGATTCATTATTCACGCCCATGCCCTTGCTCATACCAGCAGGCCATATTTGATTCTTCCTACAGATTGGGAAGTGATCTACAGTACTATGGCATTCCTCAGAAACACACAGGTCAGTATTTTTGCTTCAGTATCTATTTGTTGCCGGGGGCGGAACTACTGCTGGTGCAGCCGATGCGGCTGCACCGGGGCCTGAGGCTATGGGGGGGGGGGCCCTGTGAGGTCCGGTCCTGGGCACCCTTCTTGGTGGAATATGTGGCAGTGCATGTGGGGGGGGGGGGCCCAGTGAGGTTCGGTCCTGGGCACCCTTCTTGGTGGAATATGTGGCAGTGCATGGTCAATGGGGCCCCGCACTTCTGATGGACTTCGCGGCAAGGGGGCTCGTTCCTGTGACTCAGCGCTCCGACTCCCTCCCGCGTCCCTAGTAACAGGAGGCAGGAGAGGAAAAGTGTGTGTGTGTGTCACATGCCCCGCCCCCTGCACACCAGGTGAGTCCAATTTAGGATCGGGGGAGCATGGGGGGTAGGGGTGAGTGTTGTTATTTAGTTTAATTACAAAAATTGATTATCCTAGGGAACATTACACTGTATTGTTGCCTATTATAATCTATGTCTCTGATTAAATGATTACAGACAGGGCCTCTGTTCTTTCAAAGTTTGTGACAAGGTTGGAATGTGTGACTTGTGACACATTTTAACGTAATCCCATCCAGTTTTTGGCGGTGGAATGTGACACGGCTAGCTGATCGGTCCTGAAATGTCACTTCTATCTGACTTTGTGAGAGCGGTGGAATGTGAGATCGCACTCAAAGATAGATAGAAGTGACATTTCAGGACCGATCAGCTGTTCCAGGGCAGATCGGTTCTCCTGCACAGACGATCTGCGATGCCGATCTGTCCTGGAACAGCTGACAAAGCGTTGGAATGCTTTGCCTTTTGATGGTCACACATTCCACCGCTGAAAAACTGGGCGGGATTACGTTACAATGTGTGACCACATTACCAGTCACACATTTTAACTTAGTCACAAACTTTGATAGAACACCATCATCAGGGGGGTACGGCCGGCACCCATGTGAGGGGTCTGAACAGCCTGGGGGGGCCCTTTACATGGGTATCAGCTGTATCAGGGGCGGCATGGCAGAGGTGACAGGGGAGGGGGTGGAGGAGGCCGGGCTCTAGCAGCAGCAGGTAAAAAAGTTGGGAGGAGGTACAGTGAAAGGGACCCCGGCGACCAGCCCGCCTGAGGCCCTGCAGAGCCCACCATAGAGACTCTCAGTTAGGCTGTGCAGGATCCATGGTGTGCTCTGCAGGGTCACTCTCAGGTGGGCTCTACAGGGTCTCAGATAAGTCCAGAGTCCAGCGCGTTACTGAGCCCAGAATCCAGCGTGTTACTGAGCCCAGACTCCAGCACGTTACTGAGCCCAGGATCCTTTGTTCATTAGGTCCTCCACAGTTTGTTGCCATCATATTAGGAAGGGCGCAGAGTGCATTTATGTCAGAGCAGGAATCTCCAGATTTGAGAATCCCATGGAAGGAACATCACACAAGAAAAAAAAAAGATAAGAAATAATTTTAAAAAATGAAACATAATAATAAAAAAATGTTAAAAAAATAATTAAAAAATGTAAAAAAAAGAAAAAAAAATGCGTGGGGTCGCCCCCCCCTCCCCCCACCAAGTCATACCAGGCCCTTTAGGTCTGGTAGTAATTTTAAGGAGGAACCTCACCCCCACAAATGGAGGGGAAAAAAACATGGGGTCCCCCCTAAAATTCCCAACCCGGCCCTTAATCTGAGCACAGGCCTGGCAGGGCAGGAAAGGGGGGCGATGACTGAGCACCCCCTCCCCCTCCCTGCACAATACCAGACCACATGCCCTCGACATTGGGCGGGTGCTTTTCCAGGTTCCCCACTGGAAAAGAACCTTGTCCCCGTGCCGATGGCGACAAGGGCCTCTTCCCCACCAGCCCTGTGGTGTTGTTTATAGGGGTCTGTGAGTAAGGGGGCTTATTTGCATCGGGGTACCCCTTTTAATAAAAGGGGCACCCAGATGCTGCCCCCATTTGTAAATGAGTAAGGGGTACTTGTATCCCTACTCATTCACTAACGGGTTAAAGTAAAAATGTAAATAAACAACTCCCCACCAAGTCTAGATTTTACTTTTATGCTGCCTCTGCTGAATATTTTGAAAACTTCACTATATTTCCCAACATACCGTTTCCCAACATAATTTTATAATAAAGGTGTACTTAAAGGTGTCAATTTTTCACAGCTGGACTCCCTAATAATTAGTTTGGTTTGCAGAATGGAGAATCCACTTGGGTAGTGTATCACCATCTTTCTGATAACCATAACAACTTGGGATATTGGGACTTCTGGAGAACTTTCCATTAACACTTTCCAAATCTATACTGAATACAACATTTCTACTTCACAACAGGTTGACTTTAAGTAGAACCAATTAGCCACTTGTACAGTTGATGATAAGTTTCAACAGACCCATTCGTTAGTCAGAACAGTATTGCATACAGTGAGATATTTCTCTGGAATCTGGCCACTTCCCCCAACTTCAGCTTGAGCTCACATTGGTCAAGAAGGAGGCCGCACACTGGAACATTTAACAGTTATCAGAATTTGCATGTTAATAATTACACAGAGTGTATTTCACTGCAGATGCCAAATTAAATCAAATTAAATCAGAACAGGCTCTTCTGTGAATCTCGCTTCATACTTTGATGCAGGACTACTGCATCAGCATCAGGGCTCCTGGTGCAGGATGAGGAAAGTATGCTCACTATAAGGGTAAGATTAAGTATTAGGTTTGCGGGAGAGTTAAGGGTACTCTTTATGGGTTATAGTCAGGGAGATCACTTTAGGGGTTAGGTTATGATTTAGGGTTGTGGAGGAGATGAGACAAAATGTTAATGACTTGATGTGGTGGTTAAACATTCAGTGAGGTTAAGTGTGTTGTGCTTTTTTTTTTTTTTTAAGGATGGCTCAGTGTGAAGGTAAAAGTGAGTTATATTTCTTTAGAATCCTTTAATAAAGGGGATAAAACACCAGCCAACCACAATGTTCACACTGCTTTTCATCTCTGAGTGCCTTTTCCAAAAAAAACCTAATGGCTGAGCCATTTTCATATGAAATTGTTCGCATGGTACATTTGTCACATTCTGAAACTTGTTGAGATGTTTTTGATCCACAATTTTTAAATCACTTATAATGACTGTACATTTGACAGGTGCATTGCTATTATCCAGATATTAATAAATAATTGTGTTGTCTATGTCATTCACTACTTGTTTCCTTTTTCAGACTGGTATAGTCAGTACTACAACTTTCAGACTGCATTTTCAACTTGGTTTGGAGGAGGAACGAGGTGCTACTACAATAATTGGGGTAGCTTGTCCTACGGAGAGAAAGAAAGATATTTACCAACTCCCTGGGAGTATGAGAATAGTTGGCTTCGGTGGAATGACCCATACTATTACTATAACTATTATTATAGCTATTACCTCTCACAGCTGCAGACAATCAGAAGTCAATACCAAGGTAACTAAGATCACAATAAATAAAAGTACTTTCTACTGTATGCATTACCTTGGTCATACATTTTTTATATTTGTTCTAATCATTTGTAGGACCCCCATGAGGGTTTTTCCACATCTTATTTACTAAATTCACATATGACATGGAATGTTTTCATGTTCTACACTGACATTAGTTTATGCAATAAGCATAACAGATATTACCGTTGGTGTATTCAAATTTTTACATGTTTTCTTTATTTTGCAGCAAATGAAGTAGATCCATATCACAACTGTTGTATATACTCTGGTTCTTCATACCACTGTAATTTATACAGAGAAAGAAGACCTTACGATTACTGTTTTGGGTATATTCCACCAAGGTTTGGTAAGCTATTAGTAAATCACTCCTAAGCACATTTCAAGCCAAAGTGGGATTACAGCCAACTGCATTTTTATCAGTATTTTATATTTAAAGTAAACCTGTCCCTAGGCAGTGTTGTAAGACATAGCATCACTAGCCAATAACAGGAGCCAGTACATATACTTGGTCTGTTTATAAAAAAAGTAAATAAAAAGAACTTCCTTTTCAAGTTTTAGTTCACCACAGTTTTTAGTCATTTTCTCCTTATTTATAAACATGTGAAACTAAAATAGTGTGGAATAATTGTGAAAAAATACTTTGTAAACAGCTCAAAATTCAAAAGCTGAGAAATATGAAAGAATTGCCTTTCATGTCTTTCATTATTTATCTATATAATTTGGCAGGATCGCTATTTGGAGACCCTCACATCAACACACTGGATAGTGTACAGTATACTTTCAATGGGCTGGGAGAATTTACCTTGGCCAATGTTAGAGATGAGAATAACACACTTATCTTCACACTCCAAGGACGCACAACCAAAGCTGGTAATGACACACAGGCAACTAACTTCGTTGGATTGGCTGCAATTATTCAAAATCAGACAACGGTAAGATTTGTGTATCGGATAGTGAAGCCTTTGTGCTTTATAGGAGGTATACGTGGTAACAAAAGTAGCAAATAACTTCCACATGGTAACAGTTTTTTGGTGTTGCCTAAAGCTAAAAACACTATAACCAGCGGATGGTGGTGATTTGTTTTAGGTGGAGTGGTTACTACAGGACAGCAATACAACCATTGTGAGGATTAATGGCACCACGTTCACTTTACCAGGTAACACTTCTTTGGTTTTTGCTGATTAATCGGCTGTTTAACAATATTAAACCAATATCCAGTTGAATTTGACTAGCAACTGCTTCTAGCTAATGCATGAGCTGGATAAATGAGAACCTTCATTGACTGCGTGGCAGAAATTTCCCTTAAATATATATTTTACCTAATACACATATTTACCTTTATTGGTTATATGTTTATAAAGTTAGTTAACAGTTTAGATTTCTGTAATTAAAGTTACTTTCTCTACGTCTCTTAAAAGTCATTTCATAGAAATTAACACAAAAATAATGAATTAAACATTGGCTTACACATATATTATCTGATCATTGTATTTGTGTCATATGGGTACAGTTTAATCTTCAATATTTTGCTTTCTTTAAAGATAATTCTACACATTTGGATAAGGTGTCACTGGAGAAGACAGAGAATAATGAAATACAGGCTTCATTTGATGGTGGGATCTCAGTCACAGTGTCTGCTAAGGTGGGAGCTTTGAGCTTTACCACAATGCTAGATGTTATTTACAAGAACAAGACAGAAGGCCTTCTGGGTGAGCTATGTTTTATCATTCATTAATGCTATATACAAAAGAACATGGAAAACTTTTCCTGCAAGGAGACTTACTAATCATGAGAGCAAGCCCAACAGTGAAAGTGAAAACTAACACTGATGAAATGTCATTTCAGGTGTGTTCAATGATGATAAAACTGATGACCTCATGGCTGCCAATGGAACAAAACTGGAATATGACGGAGTGAAGCTCCCCAATGAATCTCTTATTTTTGAAATTGGAAAGACATGTAAGTATCTGGTCAAAACATTTTCATACCATTTTGGATAAAGCTGAACAATACACAGATATAAAAGACACATATTACTGCATCTATGTATCATTCATACATCATTAAAACCTGACTTTGAACTGGTGTCAGACTATTGCAATCCCTTAAAGGAGAACTATGAGGTGAGCGAAAATCACTCATCCTCATAGTTCGAGTCGATATATGACAATTAAACTGTCACACGTTGGCTAAATAGATTGGGAGGTGAGCGAACGCATACCGTCGCTCGCTCACTTCTCGATCATCTCCCTACAGAGAGTGGTGACTGTCACTCACTGCTCCCCGCAGGGATTCCCCCCCTCCCCTCTCCGATCCTCCAGTGCTGACTGGAGGAACGGACGGGGGAGGGTACAGCTGGCTCTGCCTCTAGATAAGCAGAGCAGGCTGTCACTCACGCAGCTGGCTGGATCTCGACAGCATTGGAGAGGAGCAAAGGAGATTGTACAATCGTATTGTAATTTGTGTGGTGACCTTAAAGGAGATATACAGAGATTGTTTATAGCTTGTTATTTATTACAGATATTTATATAGCGCTGGCAATTTACATAGTTGCACATTCACATCAGGCCCTGCCCTTAAGAAGCTTACAGTCTAAGATCCCTATCTCACATGCATACATACAATTGAGAGAGGAGTCTTGACCAGGATTTGAACCAGGGGCCCCCAGTCCTGCAATAGTGAATAGCCCGTACAGCAGCCCTGAACTGAAGGAGTCCTGGGGACAAAGCTACCCGGAGGATCAGCCGGAGCTACGGCTAGATCCTTTGGTAGCTTTGTGAATAGACCCCATAGTCAGAAATCGGTCATACCAGATTGTCCTTGTGATTGAAGTAAAGCTGATTTAAAACCATTCTTCTCTCTTGCTAAACACTACACAGACTATAAACCTTTGTTATAAGATTCATTGCACGTGTCTGCATTGCATACATAAGTTTATTATGTATCAGTGTCTGTGTTATTTAAGCTTTTGTTTAAGACTAAATTATACTAGAAGCTATATACCTGGAATTCAGTTCTACCCAGGGCCGGCCTTAGGGGTGTGCGAGCCGTGCGGCCGCACAGGGCGCCATGGCAACAAGGGCGCCGTGCGGCCGTCACAGCTCGTCCTGTGGGCGGCTTCTCTCCCCCTCACCGCTGGCCATCCGATATGAC